>NC_053027.1:399987718-400215382 GCF_003073215.2 Triticum urartu | reverse complement strand
CTGGGCCTTAGGTGCTGGTGCAGCAACCTCTTCTTCCTCTTCCTCTTCAGAATCTCTCATGATTGAGGATCTCCCAAGCACTCTAGCAATGGTCCTTTTGATCCTCTCCTTCCTCTTCTTCCCTTCTGCAGCAGCCTCTTTGGGTTCAGATCCTAAAGGGACTTGAGTAAATGCTCTGGCCTTAGACCTTGGAATTCTCTTTGCAGGAACTTTTTGCTTCATGCCTGGCTTGGTGGCAGCAGCAGTGCTATATTCCTTCTTAACCACTTTCTTCTTAGAAGTGGCCTCATCCTCAACTGCCACATAGTCTTCATCCTCAGACTCTGAAGTTTTCTTCTTCCTTGTTCTGGTGGCAGCTTTGGGCAAGTTGCTGGGAGTGCTCCTGCTACCATCATTTGAACTGCTAGAGGGACTAGTGCCCTCACTCAGGTGAATCTGCTCCTCTGACCTGTTCTGGCTATCACTCTGATCAGACATATTGCAAACACTGACAGCAGACCCTGTGAATAGATATAGATGAGATAGAGTGGATGAACATCACAAAATGCCGAGGTTTTTGCAAAAGAATGAGTCAAAACTTAGTTTTAGTTTTCCACAGAAAGCATTTCGGATCAACCGATTTGTAAACTTGGTGATACCGAAGCAGCTGTTGGAACCTAAACTATTGAACTCGATCAGACCGAGTCACAGTTCGGTGGCACCGAAACTGCTAGGGTTTCACAAAGTCCTGAACTCGGTCACACCGATTTGCAATTCTCGGTCAGACCGAAAATTACATGTGCAATGGTCTGAGCCGAATTGGTGGTACCTAGTTCCACAACTCGGATGGTCCGAGATGGTTTCGGCGGAAACCAAACCCTAAATTTTCAATTCAACTCTAATCTACGGAGTGTTTTGACTGGATAGAAGCGTTTCAATCGTGGTAAGAATCATAATGAACACAATGTGCTAGGAATCGGACGGGGATAGCACTGTGATCGAGTCCATACCCTAGTTCGGCGATGAACTCGCTATGGCGGCAACGGCGGGGAAGAATTCCGTTGACGGCGGCGGAGACCAGCGACAGGAGGCGGCTGGCGACGAGGAAGACGATCCGGAGACCCTGGAGGCAGAGCGAGCTATGCGTGGGCGAAGGGGTTTTGGAGAAATTTCTAAAATTTTGCCCGTGAGTATATATAGCCCGACCCTGTCGGTGTGACCGAGTGGAACAACTCGGTGGCACCGAGATTCATAACTGCAAGCAGTTACTGAAACTCGGTGTGACCAAAAGGTTCAAATCGGTTGCACCGAGATTGAAAATCTAGATCGACTTAGTGATCTCGGTATGACCGAAATGAAGGAATCGGTCAGACCGAAATGCACAAAGAAATTTTGGAAGTTTAAGTCTATGACGAATCGGGGACTCCGAGTGCTCCTCACATAGAGTGGTTCGAATCTGACTTGATCAAATTTTGTGATGTAGCATGAATAGAGTTTGAGACGAGAAAAGTATAGATAGCTAGAGAGGGTTCTTAGCATTCTTGTCCATCCACTTGGCAAAAGAAAAGAAAACCAATCAATCAAAACAACAAGTGGATGTCCTCGAATGAGTAAAATATGCAATCAACATGCTCACACAATAAAATGGAAATTGAAATATGTGGCAAAGCATGCACAACCAATTCTAGTATCTATCAAACAACTGGCGATGACTAGGTCATCTATATATGAGTATATTGACTTAGGAGTCAACTGAGAACATTTGATCATAGGTCATACTCATTGTTTAAGCACAAGTGGGGTTACCACTTTTATATAAAGCATTTGTTGTGTTCACACCATTAGAGTTGCTTTAGCTCAATTCTTAGAGTAAAGCTCCCCCTAGATGTGAGATCCTCCCTAAGAGGGATGAACTAATCTTGGGTTTTGTCGATGATGACTTCATGTAGATATTGAAGATGTGGATGCTCAATGTTGATGTAGATCATTTGAAGCTATCCATTGGATTGAGTTGCACTTTCAATACCTACACGGGTTAGTCCCACAAGGAACAAACAAGGATATCCATAGACATAAAGTGATGCACACACAAGATGATGTCTATGAAAGCTTTTAGGTTATCTTGTCCCTTGTCTTACCAACAAGAGGGTTTGTGACTCCTTGAACTAGTGCAATATGTGGAAGTTGATTGCACTTGTTTTTGCCAAGATGATAAGAGTGAAGTATGTTGGCAGAGTCACCCTCAAGAACTCTCTAGTTCTTCTTCTTCGTGATCCACACCATCTTGATGGGAATCCTCGGTGTTGTAGTTGTACTTGATGAAGTGGAACTTGAAGTAGTCTTGGGAACCCACTTGACCAAGGCCTTAGGAGCTTTTTCAAATGCATCAATTTCCTCTTGAAGCTTGTCCTTGCCTTTTTGCTTGTGGTCTTGTGGTGGAAGATCATCTTGAGCTTGTGTCCCTTTGAGAGAAGTATGATCATACTTCTCTTGTTGAGGAACAAACTTCGTCTTGGGGTATTGATCTTTTTCCCACTCAACTCCATTGGCATTAAACTTTCGTTCAAAACCAACACCTTGATTTTTCCGGTGCCTTCCTTGCTTGCGTACAATTTCCTCGAATTGCTTACTTCCGGCAAGGCTCTTGTAACACCTTTCTCTATAATTCCCTTCAATAAGCTATTTTCTTGCTCAAGTGTAACTTGGCTAAGAGAATCATTAGTGGAATCAAGAGAACTACTAGAAGCAACAATATTGGATTTAGCATGATTATTGTTACTACTAGAGGAAGAATCTTTCTTGTTCTTGTTACTAGACTTGACTTGAGGCATGTAAGTGGATAAGAGTAAACGCTTGGCAATGTAAGAAGAACTTTTCTTACGAAGATCATCATTGATTGCTTTTAAGAACTCATGCTCTTGCTCAAGGTTGAGCTTTTCAAAGCGCAATTTCTCATGAGTCCTTGAAAGTTCTCGATGATCTCCTAAGATAGTTTCATGAGCTAACTTAAGAGTGTTTAGTTCTTTAGTTAGAGACTCAATCTTCTCCTTATCATTGTCATTCGTTTTATCTTGATTAGCATGATTAATTGATGTTTCATCATAGTATTCATCACTAGAGTTGTCAACAAGTAAATCATCATCACCTAACAAGTCATCTTCATCACTATTAAAATCAACATACTCGGGGTGTGATACCTTTGGGCCTTTAGCCATGAAGCATGTTCCAACTCCTTCATTTGGTGAGTCAAATATGTCGTAGGAGTTGGTTGTCACAAGTACTTGACCGGCAACACCTTCATCTTGAGTATATTCGGAGTCGGAGTGATAGCTTCTCTCGGAGTGGTTGTCGAAGTCGGAGCCGGATACCCATTCACCAACATGAGCTTGATGTCTTCGTTTTGTGTAGCTCCTTGATGACTTGTCCTTTCTTTCCGAATCCTTGCTTCTCCGTGAGGGTCTTCGTTCATAACGATCATCTCTACTCCTTTTTTCTCTAGATGGTGATTCTTCTCTTCTACTTCTTTTCTTGGGAGAATCTTCTCTTCTCTTGTAGGGGGCCGTACACTCATTGGAATAGTGTTTGGGCCTTCCACAATTGTAGCAATTTCGCTCTCGACTAGAAGATCTTTTGTCATTGTAGGACCTTGACTTGAAGCTTCTCTCTTTGCTTCTACTCTTGTAGAACTTGTTGAAGTTCTTCACCATTAAGCTCAATTCTTCATTGAAGGTTTGTTTCTCACTCGATGATGTGGGGGCTTCACATGAGGCTTTGTAAGCACCACTTGATTTGTTGTGTAGTTCCTCTTTATCCTTGAGTGACATCTCATGAGCAACAATTCTCCCGATGACTTCCGTTGGCTTGAGATCTTTGTAATTGGGCATCATTTGGATCAATGTGCACACGGTATCATATTTTCCATCTAAGGCTCTTAGGATCTTCTTGATGATGAATCTATCGGTCATCTCTTCACTCCCTAAGCCGGCAATCTCATTTGTGATAAGAGCAAGCCTAGAGTACATTTCAGCGACACCTTCACCATCCTTCATTTTGAACTTGTCAAGTTGACTTTGAAGCACATCCAATTTGGATTCCTTGACGGAGTCGGTACCTTCGTGCATATCAATCAAAGTATCCCAAATTTCCTTTGCATTCTCAAGACGGCTGATTTTGTTGAATTCTTCGGGGCACAATCCGTTGAAGAGGATATCACAAGCTTGAGCGTTGTATTCCAGCATTTTCAACTCTTCCGCGGTGGCTTCACGGTTAGGTTCTTTCCCATCAAAGAATTCACCTTGCAGGCCAATACACACAATAGCCCAAACGGCGGGGTTATGTCCAAGAATATGCATTTTCATCTTATGCTTCCAACTAGCAAAATTAGTGCCATCAAAGTAAGGACCTCTACGGTGATAATTTCCCTCGCTGGACGCCATACTCTCCTAGGTCGTGAAACATAGGCTATGATCACCAAAAGCTATGGAAATCAAAGCAAATGGAGACCAAAACTCTGATACCACTTGTAGGATCGAAAGTATGTCTAGAGGGGGGGGGGGGATTAGACTACTTGACCAAATAAAAATCTAGCCTTTTCCCAATTTTAGTTCTTGGCAGATTTTAGCTATCTTAGCACAAGTCAAGCAATCTCCACACAATTCAAGCAAGCATGCAAAAGAGTATATGAGCAGCGGAAAGTAAAACATGCAACTTGCAAGAATGTAAAGGGAAGGGTTTGGAGGATTCAAACGCAATTGGAGACACGAATGTTTTTGTCGTGGTTCCGATAGGTGGTGCTATCGTACATCCACGTTGATGGAGACTTCAACCCACGGAGGATAACGGTTGCGCGAGTCCACGGACCCACGAAGGGTCCACGAAGAAGCAACCTTGTCTATTCCATCACGGCTGTCGCCCACGAAGGACTTGCCTCACTAGCGGTAGATCTTCATGAAGTAGGCGATCTCCTTGCCCTTACAAACTCCTTGGTTCAACTCCACAATCTTGTCGGAGGCTCCCAAGTGACACCTAGCCAATCTAGGAGACACCACTCTCCAAGAAGTAACAAATGGTGTGTTGATGATGAACTCCTTGCTCTTGTGCTTCAAATGATAGTCTCCCCAACACTCAACTCTCTCTCACAGGATTTGGATTTGGTGGAAAGAAGATTTGAGTGGAAAGCAACTTGGGGAAGGCTAGAGATCAAGATTCATATGGTTGGAATGAAATATCTTGACCTCAACACAAGTGTAGGTGGTTCTCTCTCAGAAAATGTGTATTGAAAGTGTAGGTATGTTCTGATGGCTCTCTCCATGAATGAAGAGTGGGTGGAGGGGTATATATAGCCTCCACACAAAATCTAACCGTTACACACAATTTGCCAAACTCGGTGGGACCGAATGGTTAAACTCGGTCGGACCGATTCAGCAAACCTAGTGACCGTTAGGATTTTCGGTGGGACTGAGATGCAACTCGGTAGGACCGATATGGTTAGGGTTAGGGCATAACGTAATCTCGGTGTGACCGATTACACAAACTCGGTAGGACCGATTTTGGTAATAAGCTAACCAGAGAGTTGGTCAGGTAAACTCCGTGGGACCGATTCGCTCATCTCGGTGAGACCGAAATGTTACAAAAGGGAAACAGAGAGTTTACATTGCAATCTCGCTGGGACCGATCGCTCATCTCGGTAAGACCGAAATGTTATGAAGGGAAACAGAGAGATTACAATCCCATCTCGATGAGACCGATTTGCCTAGGGTTTGTGGCAGTGGCTATGACATTTGAAACTCGGTGGCGCCGGATAGAAAGAATCGGTGGGGCCGAGTTTGACTTTTGGTTTAGGTCATATGTGGATATGGGAAGGTAGTTGAGGGTTTTTGGAGCATATCACTAAGCACTTTGAGCAAGCAAGCCATTAAGCAACACCTCATCCCTCCATGATAGTATTGGTTTTTCCTATAGACTCAATGTGATCTTGGATCACTAAAATATAAAATGTAGAGTCTTGAGCTTCAAGCTTGAGCCAAACGTTTTGTCCTTAGAATTTTGAGGGATCCACTTTCCTCATCCATGCCATGCCATTCATTGAGCTTTTCCTGAAATATTAATCTTGGAATAATGTTAGCTCAATGAGCTATATGTCGTTAGGAATTACCAAAACCACCCAGGAATAGTTGCACTTTCAGACAATAAACACAACATCACTCCCTTGTCGTGTTCTTTGCAAATCCAACACGAAATTCATAGAGATATCCTTCCATTGGGCAATAGGAATAAGTAAAGGCGTGTATAACCCCTTTGTTATGGACCTGCCTTTTGCAAATTTGACATATCGTTGAACAAATATTCTATCATTTCTATTTAGTTGTGGCCAATAATAATGCGCCTCCAAGTAGCAATAGTCTTGTTTCGTTTAACATGACCACTAAGATCATTTGAATGGAGCTAACTAATTAGCTTGTCACTTAGAGAACTTCTTGAGGTGCACAAACAATCACTTTTGAAGAAGCCAAGAGACATGCATGACGACTAAAAGCGTCTGCTACTCGATTGGTTGCTCAAGATTTACGCACAATGAGATAGTTAAACCTCTTTATGTTGCCCATCCTGCTAGCATGCGATCAACATGATTTCTAAAATGCTTCAAGAATTGATGGTCAGTATAAATGATGAGCTCTTTAGGTAGCAAATAGATTTCCAAAGGTTTAAAGCCAGAAAAACTGTATACATTTCTTGCTGGTAGATACTCCACTTCTGCTAGCTTCACTTAACTTCTCATTTAGGAAAACAATGTTTTTTTAATATAGAACAACTTCAATGCCTACTCCATTTGGACCACACACCGACTCAATAGTCTTGTTGAAATCGGGTAGCACCAAGACAGGTGCTTGTGATAATTTTGGCTTGATCCCATTGAAACTGGTTTCAACCACTTATGTCCATTGGGACCTTTCTTTCTTCAAACACTTGGGGATTGGTGTCATGATAGTGTTGAAATTCTTCACAAATCTCATACAGAAAGTTGCATGGCCATGAAAACTTCTTGCCCCAGAAATGGTCTTCGGAGTTGACCATTCTCTGATTGTTTCAACCTTAGAATCATCAACATGAATACCTTTGTGTGTTAGTCCTAGAAAAATAAGTTGCGTCTGCAGGAAAATACATTTCTTCAAGTTGATGTAGAGATCATTTTTTGTAGAACTCACAACACCTTCAAATGTGATCAAAGGGTTCGTCCTCATCTTTGCCGCGGATCAAGATGTCATCAAAATAAACCATAATAAAGTGGGCTAAGAAGGGTCAAAGAACTTGATTCATCAGGTGCATAAATGTACTTGATGCTTTCGAGAGTCCAAATGGCTTGATCATCCATTCAAACAACCCTTCCTTTGTCTTGAGGGTGGTTTTTCGTTCATCTCCAGGTTTGATGCAAATTTGGTGATATTTGCTTCTTAAATCTACCTTGGTGAACACTCTTGCCCCACTAAGTTGATTCAACACATCATCCAGGCGGGGAATAGGCAATCTATACATTATGGTGATCTTGTTGATGGCTCTACTTTGCACACACAAGTGCCAAAATCCATCTTTCTTTGGCGTGAGCATGGCTGGTATAACACATGGGCTAATATTTCCTCAAATGTGCATTTTTGCAACAAAATCCTTCAGTTTTTCTTTCAATACATCATGCTCTTTTGTACTCATTCAGTAGTGAGGAAGATTAGAAAGCGCTTGCTCATGAAGTTAAGTCAATTCTACGTTGAATTTCTTTCATCGGTGGCATCTTGCGGCTCTCGAAGTATGTTCTAAAATTCTTCTAATAAGACATGTGCATTTACTAGAATTTCGACATGTGGGTCTGCTTCTCCTTCCACGATAAGCCAATACACAAATTTACCTCCTCAAGTCTTCCATAAACTCAAAAGAGATGTGGGAAATAGTTAACATACTTTTCCCTGCCCCCTAGAGGGACGATCGGTTTTGTTTGGTTGAATAATGATTTTTCTCTTGCACTTCTCTTGTTCCAAATGGAAGAGTAGATATTTTTCTTGGCCTTGTGTTGCATCCCCATCAAATTGCCAATGTCTTCCAAGAAAAATATGGCCAACATCCATGTCAACTACATCACACAATACATTTGAGCGATAATACTTACTCAAAAAAAATGGCAGGTTGTCAAAATAACCGTGAGAAGGTCCACAGTGACCGTGAAAACTTACTAAATGTCCCCTAAATATAAAAAAAATGCTCAGATGCCCTTATATTCCATAGAAAATCATGAGGAAATAAGAAAAGGTAGAAAGTGCCAAAAAATAGAAGAAAGATACGTGGGGTTGAGAAAAATATAGGCATCATCATCGCACCTCCTCCCTCTTGGGAAAGGATCCTTTATCTCTCTCTTCGAAAGATTATCGGATGCTCGAAAAAATCGAGGAAATGGGGAAACTTGTTAGAGAAAAGTACACCAAGAGCTGCCATACGGACTACTCTAGCTGTGGCCATTTTACAACAATTTTCACGACGGTAAGGATCAGCGACGGAAATTATGCTCCGAGTTTGGCGAAGAGGCCGCCGAAGGAGAAGAAGCTGGTCTTGGCCATGCTGCCAGCAGCCCGCTCCGGCGCCTTGTCACCGGGCACCTTCTTGACGTTGAGCATGACGGTCTGGCCGACCTGTCCCCGGAGGCCCTCGATGGTCTTCATGTCCACCGGCTGCCCCGACGCGTCACGCACGTAGAAGACGTTCACGGCCTGCTCCCCCACCGTCGTCACGTCGGCCCTCGTCACCGTCAGGCCGTGCTCCCGGAGCACCCTCGTCACGTCCGACAGCAGCCCCACCCTGTCCCTGCCGCAGAGCTCAAGCGTGAATCCCTGCAATGTAACCCGCGCCGGCATCAGTCAGAAACAGCACGCCGTCGACCAGAGAACTGAAGCGAGTTCTGTTGCTGTGCCACCCACCTCGGAGACTCTTCTGGAGATCGCCGCTTCGAGGCACTTGGTCACCTTCTCCGCCTCGTCCTTCAGCAGCGTGCGCCCGTCCTTGCGGCGAATGTACAGCTCCTGGACGCCGTAGATGCCCTCGGAGGCGACGGCGGCGTGGAAGACGACGTACTGCATGTCCGTCAGCGTGCAGACGATGTCGAACAGCAGCTTGGGCCGATCCCTGCACCGCACGTTCACCACCGAGTAGTCCTTCTCCTCGCAGTGCTCCACGGTCACCGCCGTGCCGTCGTCGGCCGCGGGACGGCCCTGCGGCGCACCGTCGCCGCCCAAGTCCATGTCGGCGTGCATCAGCTGGTGCAGCCGGCGGTCCACGTGGGTGGAGCCGGCGGAGAAGTTGGTGTGCGCTCCCCGGCCGTCGCCGCCGTCGTCGTCTCCGCCGCCGTGCCCGCGGAGCACGTGCCGCAGCCGCTCCTCGATCCCGGCCAGGCGGCACGCGTCCTCGATCGCCTGCCCCGAGGACACGTCGTTGACGTACACCACGCAGGCCACCCTCGTCCTGTGCGTCCACACCTCGGCCGCCATCACGTTGCACTGGAGCTCCGCCAGGACGGCAAAGATCTCGGAGAGAAGGCCGGTTCTGTCGGGCCCCTTGAGCTCGATGGCGGTGTGGTCGCCGATCGAGTGCATCCCGACTGATCTCCCTGGCGAATTGCTGCCCTTCGCCGCTCCCGGTATGTTGCTGCCCGGACCTAAGGCCTGTCAACAAACAACAATAATTCAGCTATTCAGCTCCCACTCAGTTTCAGAGTAATAATCTCAGCTTCTTCATGGAAAACTAATTAACAGATTCCGAAATCAATCGAATGTCTCAAATTATTAAGAGTTAAAACGGATGGTGATTGGAATTTGCAAACCTTCTCTATGTACTGAATGGTCTTCTCATCGGTCACCTTGTGCCCTTGCTTATCCAGCACATGGAACACTGCATCGTTTTGTCGCAATATACAGCTCAATTGCAAGGCCGTGTGACAATTTAAGTTGGAGTAATGATGCTATATGGAATTGAATACTACTATTGCATAGCACAGGGCATCTTACCATCCATGAACCATCCGCCATCCGAGGTGATGTACGCTTTCAGGATGGTGAGGTCAAGATCGCTCAGGACCTGCACCACCTCCAGCAGAATGCCATTCTTGTTCATGCTGTCCACCTGAAACAGAGAAATTAACTGATCATAAGGCAGATAGAGTTGCGTGCACAAATTTGGATTTTGAAATGATCACTCAGAGTGAAATTTTGTCTGTCTGTCTCTTGCCTCGGAACAGGATGAATTCAGATGATCCTTACCTTCACCAGGGTGCAGTCGCGGCATGTGTTGTTGTCGATGCAGACCCTGCAAAGTTAACACCGTGTCAAGAGCAGAAATTAGCAGGATTTCTAGCAAGTGATGACATACAAACCGGATGATGAAAAGCTTAATTAGAGACCGACCGAGGAGGGTTGATCCGCTGATTGAAGTTCTCATACTCGGGATCAAAGTAAGGCCGCATCTTTCCCCGGCAGTGGAGTGGATCCTTCCTTCACCCTGCCGCTGAAAGAATCATTTGTGAGCAAACGTTACCAGTGTGATCCATGTATGTATGGCGGTCTCCAATCATGGGAGCAGGACCTCGATCCAAATTAACAAAGGAGAAGAGCATAAAGCAGACGTAATCACTTTGGGGGAAATGGAATAGACCGACCTTTCAGCCGATTCTTCCGCCAGGGTAGCTTCACAGCTCCTGCTTTCGCTGAATTTTCTTTTATATCTTGGATCGAAAGCGAAGCTGGTATCCTGAAAAGTCATCGGAGGTTTCGAATCAATTTCAGAAACAAGGATACCCACCTCATGAAACGGAAGATACTTGCTTAGAAATCTCCTGAATTCAGAGACGAAGGCGAGGATAAAGAAAGAAATACCTGGAATCGCGGGGCTGGTTCTTTCCTTTTCCAGGGAACAATGGTGTACGAAATCAACAACCATGGACGGGCAATATTTCCTTGAGGCCATCGTAGGGGCGTAGACTAAAGCACACAAGCAAGATACTATTTCGCCTCATGGTGGCCTGAACAATTCAGCAGAACGGCGAGTGGCTGTGGAAAATGGGTACTTTATGTGCTCCTGATGGCTTGATGCAGAATCAGCAACCACAAGCGAGCCATAGCCAAATTATTGCTGGAATCTGACTAGCTAGAGCTGCACCGCTGCTCGCATTAGAATAAGCTGTGAGGAATCAAGAACACGTCAGGTTCACTATAGGGACCACGCCTTTCTTTCCCCACTAGCCAGGCAATTGGACAAAGCCTTCTTCTGTCTGCTGCTGTGGTGGCCACTGGCCGAGGGAATCTTGGTGCCTCCACTCCGACTAGTAGATATGTGCAGGGTGATGCTCTGCTTCTTTTTCGAGTTTGTCTTTTGAGCTCCGATCATTTGGTTTGTTTGTTGGGACGGATTAAAATGAGCTACTGCGCAAATTCCTGCCTTCCTTGGAGTGGTGATGTGGGTTTCTCATCGTACACAATGACAAACTTTGATGTGAGATTCTTGAGATCGATCTAAGGATTCAACAACGAAGACTGTGGCTGCGGGGTGTTTGTTCTCAAGAGCACGTGCATGAAAACTTCCCGCTTGTCATCCGCAAGGTTAGACGTCTCCTCTATGGGAGAAACGACATAGGGGCATTGGCGGCTCGTTCTGATGACGACAACTAGTTCCGTGGTATAGGGACCTTGATGTAATTTTTTTATTATGTTTTGAGGTGCTTTGTACTTCTGTTAAACTATTATGATATATCTTAGTCCTTTGTAGAAAAAAGGGGTTGACTCAATAGGAAAAACAAATTAAGGCCAATAGGGAGAGAATGTGTGTGTAGCACCCCAGGAATAATACCCTAGCTATTATTTGCCTATTATATTGCTTCTGACCGTGCGTATCTCATAAGTCATGTTGCATTAATCAAATAATTAATTTGAAAGTTTCATTTCGTCATTTTGTTAAATGGTGAATAACTCCTTTCGATGTTCTTGTGAGAGACTCACCCCCAAATTTTGGACACATTATTTTTGTGACATTTGAGGGCTATGCAAATTGTTATCCAATTTTAGCACAACCCTAGCTACCGTCCCCAATGCACCACCATTTATCCGATAAATGCAGACATTTTCTAACTAAATGTCAAACGACCTCCGAATGTGTTGAAATAATTTACATGGCCCTGTAATATTATAGAAAGGCTACGCTTAAAATTCCATTCGATTTAGAATTTGGTGTCCAACGATCGAATATGAAAACTCTATAAGCGGATGATCAATTGAATAAAATTTCACAAATAAAACTTGTTAAATGGGCCCCACACTTCCATCTCTCATCCTCACAACCCACCTAAATCTCTCTAAACCTAACCCCAAAAGGACATTGCCTATATAGGCACGTCATCCCCAAAACCTTAATTGGAGGGAGACAATAACGCGCCCCCCACCCACCAAGATTTCAGTGTGAGCCGCCACCTGGTCTCCGCCTTCCTTTGACTCCCGCCAACCAACTGTCATGACCGGATTTTCCGGACATTGATTTCCAGAAAATGGCCGTCGTGCTCACCAGCCCCAGGATTACTGTTAGCTGATGAGGCACCAACTTGATACAGAAATTCCAAGCAAAAATACAAAATATGTAGTACAAGACCATTCTGTCCTGTGAGTACAACAATTGGCCCACTGGTCAGGTTTGACTAGTCCACCTTCCCTCCTCTTCCTCTGCCCGAGAGGGGGCGGAACTCCGGCGACGCTCGCCGGCGAACGGCGGCGCCATTCGAGAAGCAGAGGTCACCCGCGGGCTCAGGGGGCCGAGGCGGTCACTCCGGTGGTCACTTTGGTCTCTGGGGTGGACGGAGCTGCCGGCGGCGAGCTCTGCAGCGGACGGTGGCCGTCGGGCGAAGTGAGTTTGGGGCTACGGTGGTTCCCGATCAAAATCGAGTAGGGGGATGGGTTCACGGGAGGAAGAGAGAGCTCCTGGTGAAGAGAACGGAGAGGGGAAGGCTCTGGTAGCGCCGGAATGGCCGGGGCAGTGGCGGCGGCTGCGGTTGCCGGAGATGGGGAAGGAGACCTCCCCGGGTCGATTGGCTGCCAATGGGGGTCCTAGGGAGATGGCTTGGGACTGCCTGCGTGCGGAGACGAGCTCGG
Organism: Triticum urartu; assembly: GCF_003073215.2. Classification (NCBI taxonomy): domain Eukaryota; kingdom Viridiplantae; phylum Streptophyta; class Magnoliopsida; order Poales; family Poaceae; genus Triticum; species Triticum urartu. The sequence goes on along the minus strand of NC_053027.1, from coordinate 400,202,240 downwards.
GGCTCCTTAAATAGGCGATCGGGGTCGGTTCCGACGGTGGCCGCGGATAAGGTCGCCGGCGACCGCCATTCTGTAGCTAGGGCGTCGTGGCGGCGACGAGCGCTAGTGGACACGCTTGTGGATGAGCTCGCGCTGTTCCAGGGGCCAGGTGGTGAGCGGGAGAGGCTTGGGCGGCGTTGAACTGAGCAGGGGCTGTCGGCGGCCGTGGCGGCTAGCTCCTGGCCTACCGGGGACGTGGCGAGGGCTCTTGGCGTGTTGTGGTGAGAAGGGAGCGAGTGGCGTGGCTCTGCAGTGGTGGCAAAGCCAGGGGTGCGACGCGTCGGCTCGGGCGCGGCACGTGCAAAACGCGTGCTCTGCTCGCGCCCAGAGCACGCACGGAACGTGCTCGACGGAATGCCATTGCATGATAGAGGTCTCCAAACTACAAGAGGGTTAGCAGGGTGTGGTTAAAGGCTAGGGCAAAACCATTGGACAAGCTGGTTTGGTCAGGGGATCAGGTTCACAGTGCAAACCAAAAACTCATGCCAAAACAGATCATGCCCATAAGGTGTTTGACAAAATGCCAAGGGCACTTAGGCAAGTCTTGGAGTGGTCAAAAACTCCAGATGGTGGTCTCTTTAGATGAAAGAGAGAGTGGTGAGGTCATTTGGACAAGAGGAGAAAATTGCTAGTGCAAATCTTACAAAACTTCAATTCTGGATAGGGAATAAATGGCATCATTTCATGAACCAAAAATGACCCAAAGGGTGCATGCTCCTGGACTTAAGGGTTTTGCAGGGAGGACTACAAGTAGGAAAAAGAATCAAGAGCCAAGGAGCAAGCAAAAGTATGGTTGCTGTACAAACCATCAAGTTGGTCCAGAATGAAAATGGGGTTGATACACTCATATATTTCAAATAACATCATTGGGTTTTTGCATAAAGTTGAATCATATGATACTACTAACATCCCATAATTTTGGTGGAGGTTAGAAACAGATATTTTAATGGGTTGTAGTGCAAATTTGCACTCTGGACCAGAGAAGAGAATTGGGTGTAGAGCTCAAAATATCTCATGAATAAAAGATATTTTTGTATAAAAGTGATTTAAAAATATCACATGACAACTCCAAATTTTGGTTGGAATTTTAAGTGAATTTATCAAATGGTTGTAGTTCAAATATGGCCATATAACCTTGAAAAACCATTTTTCAAGAAAATAAAGATCAAGCAAATTAATTATGTAATTAGTTATACTGATAAAAGAAAAGTTTTTCTTGAGAGGTTAAACAAGTCCAATAACATATTTGAAAGGTTTTCACTTTAGGGAACAACTCCATGATAATAAGAAAGGAAATGTTTCAAAAATTCAAAAGGGAGTCCAAAAAATCAAAGTTTTAATTCCTGGCAAAAATTTTAATTTAATAAAACAAGGCCAAAAAAAATTTTGGGGTGTCACAACACCACCCCCCTTAAGAAAAATCTCGTCCTCGAGATTTGTTCAAAGTTGTTTTAAGAAAAACTATACGCAATAAAAATGTGGCTACAGTGAGAGGGCAATAAGTGGTGAAAAACCACAGTGTGAATACTGGTGCTGCGTGGAAAAATCTACGGTTCGGGACAAAAACGTGAGATTTCTACGCTGGATATAAATTTAGAATAACTTCTAAATTTAAATATACGCTGGTCGTACCCGAGAGCACAGTGCTCTCTCTAGCCGACAGGTGGACCCGGGGCCCACTGCAGCCTCTTATTCTCCCTCTGGTTCTCTCTTCTTCCTCTCTCCTGCGTGCTTTCCCGCGCTTTCTCCACCGGCGACGCGTAGGGCATCTAGGCCGTACCGCGGTAGTGCGCGGCGTGCTAGGTGTCGGTGCAGCGTGCACTCACCTCGCGGGCCAGCGCGCTGTCGGCACTGCTCGCGGATTCGTCTCCGAACACCGGCGATCGGCGACGAGCGGCGTTGGTGGACTTCGCCCACCGTACACCGAGCTCGAGCTATAAAATGGCCGGGGTGCCCCTCTCTTCTTCCTCACACCTGGCCTCACTTCTCCTCCTCCTTCTTCCTCCATTACTGCTTACAAAAGCTCGGGTTAGGCTCTAATGGCGGAGGCGATGCCGGACTGGTTTGCGATCCTGATATGCGGAGGGCTGGCGACACTGCTGGGGCTCTCCGTGCTCCTGTGCGCGATGATCCTCGACGATCGTCGCGACGCTGCTGCTCGGGTGTTGGCTCTCCGCGGTGGTGGTGATCACGAGGAGTAGATGGGGTGTGCCGGGTGCTAACTGTTGTTAGGGGGTGATTAGCTGGATGTAACACCGTTGCAAAGTTTTGCAAACAGTGTATGTGTTCGAATGATTATGGTTGTGAGTCTGCTGCCGTGGTGCTGTGTGAAATTAATTAATCCACGTCGTGAGAAGGTGCAGATGTAGCAACTCAGGGAAAAGAAATCTCACTCCAGGATTTTGCGAGGGAAAAACAGTTAATTTAAAGGAGCATAAACCACAACAAAAACTACACACATTAGTAGAAGCCAAATAATTGACTCGTCGTACAAACTCAGGGTATCACGCATAATTCACACACATAAATAAATGTTGCAATAATGAACACCGCAACGACGTCTAAAATGGAAACGGTAACTAGACGGGGTCCCTAGAAAACGTCTCTGATACTGGGATACACTCCTCTTCTATCGGGGGAAGTGGATTGACCAGTCGATGCACGTGTCTCTCCTGGTCGGCCTTAGTGCTCTGCCGATGGCGATCTGAGGATTTAAATCTGCGAGGCTCTGGAGATAACCCATCACACGTTGGGTTAAACGCTCTTGAGCGATGACGTACTGGACAAGGTTGGCCAAGACTGGGTCTCTCTCAATTCGTCCACCGGGAAAAGATTTCACTCCTCCGGGTGCTGCACGGCTCGGGAAGTAATAATACCCTCGTTCGCTGGCATAGGGTACCGCGAATCGAAGGCGAGCAAGCGCTTCATATGCAACAGCTTCTATGGCCATATGTGGGGTTGGCATAGATTTCCCCACGAAGGAGACCTCTGTTGGATCTTGGTTTGAGTTTACGGGAGGGATGTGTACTGCTGCCCAATATCTCGAGGTGGAAGGGGTGATTCTCGATTTGAACAACTCGTAATGGGGTGGCTGGGTAGCGCCCATGGTACTGCAGGTAAAATCCCACAATATCTTGACAAAACTACCCTGGGTTGCATCTGGGGTTCTCAGGTAAATGCTGGGGGTCGACATGGCAAGAAATGGTTGTGAGGGTGGTGCACAAGGTGAGAGGTGCTTGGCAAGGTCACGCGGTGGCCTTTTTATAGCACCGGAGCTGGGTCATTTTACCGTGGTGAATGGTAAAGAAAATTTTCAGCTCTGTTCCAAGGGTCGGGGTCAAGCCACAGATTCACACATTTCACTATAGTGATGTGTTACTGTGGGGGTTGTCGGGGAGGTTTTTGGTAACTGTGTCTGGGATAGAAATCTTATACTGCATACTGGCGTATCCAGGCAAGGCTACTATTAAAACAGAGGCACGACAACAGGCGGCATTTAATTACAAGGCCACACGATTACAAAGCGAGGGTACACTGGGACTCGATACGACTCGGGTGACTTAGTCTACCTCGTTTACATCCAAGCGGGCGTGCCTTGTGGATGTTGAGGCTTCTCCACGGGTCTCGCCGTCGGAATTAGCTGGAGTGGGTTGAGGGGCTGCAGGCTCGGGGTAGCGATGAGGACCATCTCGGGGATTGTTGGCCACAACCCCGTTGGAGTGTGCTCCCAATATGCGACGAAGCACTTCTGGGGTTATCGCAGCACCTTGGCCGATGGCTGGGGCAGGCCTCAGGGACTCGATCGGGTGTCCAAACAGCACGACTGGGTTGTCGGCGTTGGGCTCGTTCTCTTCTCTCGCCGGGGCTCGACGAACCAGCTCTCCACGAGCTGCGATTAGATCAATAGTGATTTGATCGCACAGTTCCTCTAGTGCACTTACATAGCGCACTAGGTGCAACAATGCAGGATCTGTCTCGTGATCTCCGTTGGCAACTTGGGGTGGTCTACCATACCCTTCACGTCCGGGGTAGTAGTGGAAGGAGCGACAGTTAACTCTGGGCGACAAGTGCCGGAGATGAACTATAGCTTCTCGAGTAGCTAGTTGGATGGCTTGTGGCTCAAAGGAAGTCGTTCTTCCAGTGAACCTATAGGGGCGTTCGGGTGCTAGACCCCTACCGTAGATGTGTACAGTGGCCCAGAATTGACGGTTCTCACCGCTCATGGGTCCTTGGTACACAACATATTCTGGGGGCTCTTCTAACGCATAGGCACGACGGGTGAGGTTTGCGAGTATGGTCACAAAGCCTCCAAGGTTGGTTGCCGTGGTCTCATTGTGCACGACAGGGCCAGGCATTATAGCTTGGTTTGGGGTAGAGGCTATGCTGTGCTGTGTTGGGGCTAGCGTGCCCCTTTTTATAGGAAAAGGGGACGGAGTCTTCCTTCGCACGTTTGCGAGAAAGGACTATTTAGGGGCCGGTTACTGGCGCGTGATCGACAGGCTTAGGTTGATAGGTTGGGCACCGACTGCCAAAAGGTGTCGGGTCACTGTGGGGCTATCTTGTATGAGAAGCTTGGTTCGGTTATGGCTTGATGGGTTGGTCTGCCTAAGTTTATTGACCTGGCTAAGATAGGATTAGCCAATGGTCAGCCTGGCTCTGATACCAAGTCTGTCACGACCGGATTTTCCGGACATTGATTTCCAGAAAATAGCCGTCGTGCTCACCAGCCCCAGGATTACTGTTAGCTGATGAGGCACCAACTTGATACAGAAATTCCAAGCAAAAATACAAAATATGTAGTACAAGACCATTCTGGCCTGTGAGTACAACAATTGGATTTCTAGTGGTCGATGGCGGAAGAGGTTTGTGAGTCGTCAGTGTCTATGGGACTCCATTTCCCACAGGAACAGCTGACCAGGTCAACTCCTATATTCGCGAGGCTGCTATCACCGTTGCTTAGTTTCCGGGGCTGTCACCGCAACGCTCCTCTCCATGCAGAAATCTGGCCAAGACAATAGCCAGGGACAAGCCAATGAGTACTTTGAATGTACTCGCAACCATTATGAACACTGGGATAATATAATTGATAATCATGCACTGAAGTATTCTATGATCACATCGTCAGTCACAAATAAAACATCTGTTATGCAAGCATGTTATTTATATGCAACATGAATAAGCAATAATGGAGTGGGAATAAAATGCCGCAGTCGGGCATCTGTGCGACACCACATAAAGGGCTTATAAAGTAAATAAATAACAAGCAATGCCACAGTCGGGCGTCTCAGCGACACCACACAAAGGGCTTATAAAGTAAATAAATAACAAGCAATGCCACAGTCGGGCGTCTCAGCGACACCACATAAATGGCTCATAAAATAAATAATCACAATGAATATCCAGGAGGTAGAACCATCCCAGGGATACTCGATAATACAAATGATGCAACGGGTTAGTCCATCACAAAATAGTAATCATGGTCCTCACAAGTCACCAGTCGGTATCCAAGTTTGGTTTAACAATTTCACCTCCGAAGACCGACACTAAGACCAACACTTGACCTATCCCAGACTGTAATCCTTAACCATGGACACGACTATTCGAATAGGTTTAATCTCTGCAGAGGGTGTACTCTTTACCCACGAGTAACGGATTCCTTTAGTCCATCGAGACTAATTCCGTCTACGGCCTTTTAGTTGAAAACACGCCTAACTTGCACACACCAGTTTAACTCATCGGTGTCTAGAATCACCCACGACACTTGTTAAGCAAAACTCTAAGTGGGGAGGCTACGACCTCGCGTAGCATGGGATCAAATTTATATCGCGCGCTCTAAGGGGTGGCCTCCCCTCTCGGTCCCAACCGGAAACACCCATGCCCCCTGACCAGGTGGCATGCCTACCGGCTACAACCGACATCTTCCACCATGGCCTCTCTGTACGGTGTGTGCTGGAAAGGGGTTGGCGACTTACTGAACCGTACCCTACCTGCGGCAGGGACGAGTGGTAGTACGAGGCAAATATGGGGGTTACTGGAACAAGACTCGATCTACGGCCGACTCTGGAGGCTTATAAGTTCCCTGCATGATATGTATATCAAATATATTTCAACCGACGAAATCACCACCCATTATACCTTACTATGCCACACCGGACATAACCGTCCCGACGGGGACCGGCGACAAGCTCACTCCTACCCAAGGCAGAGGCTTTCCCGGATTCCTTTCCGGCATGCATGCAAGGCACATGAGGATGATTACCATCACAAGTATATTCATTTCCAACGGCAAGGAAATCACTAATATGCCTTCATGCAAATGATCACATCGCCACATAAAATAACAAGTTCTCCGAAATGAGATGGTGTTATAAACGAGTCAACTAACACACCAAAAATATTATGCCGGGGTTCAGAATGCTTGCCTTCATGGTGTGGAAGGGCAGGGTGCACTCCAAATCTTTTGAAAGCTTTCTTCTCTTCCAAAATCCTATTTTCAAAAATATGCAAATAACACATATTTCAAAAACAGTACAAAAAAAGTTGTTTGGAAAATTTTCAAATAAATCTCAAAATAAACTAGACAGAATTTGAGGGATGTAGGAAAAAGAATTAACTCATTTGGAGTTGTATTTAAAAAGTTAAGCTCAGTCAAAGTTTTGGTCAAAATCTGTTATTTAAAATTAAAACAGAAAAAGAAAAACGTTTCGAATATACGTACATGTCGAAGGCGTATTCTGGAAACGCGCCTCCACTTATCCAGCGTGGACCGAGCGTGTGTCACTGACAGTGGGCCCGCCTGGCCCACTGGTCAGGTTTGACTAGTCCACCTTCCCTCCTCTTCCTCTGCCCGAGAGGGGGCGGAACTCCGGCGACGCTCGCCGGCGAACGGCAGCGCCATTCGAGAAGCAGAGGTCACCCGCGGGCTCAGGGGGCTGAGGCGGTCACTCCGGTGGTCACTTTGGTCTCTGGGGTGGACGGAGCTGCCGGCGGCGAGCTCTGCAGCGGACGGTGGCCGTCGGGCGAAGTGAGTTTGGGGCTACGGTGGTTCCCGATCAAAATCGAGTAGGGGGATGGGTTCACGGGAGGAAGAGAAAGCTCCTGGTGAAGAGAACGGAGAGGGGAAGGCTCTGGTAGCGCCGGAATGGCCGGGGCAGTGGCGGCGGCTGCGGTTGCCGGAGATGGGGAAGGAGACCTCCCCGGGTCGATTGGCTGCCAATGGGGGTCCTAGGGAGATGGCTTGGGACTGCCTGCGTGCGGAGACGAGCTCGGGGCTCCTTAAATAGGCGATCGGGGTCGGTTCCGACGGTGGCCGCGGATAAGGTCGCCGGCGACCGCCATTCTATAGCTAGGGCGTCGTGGCGGCGACGAGCGCTAGTGGACACGTTTGTGGATGAGCTCGCGCTGTTCCAGGGGCCAGGTGGCGAGCGGGAGAGGCTTGGGCGGCGTTGAACTGAGCAGGGGCTGTCGGCGGCCGTGGCGGCTAGCTCCTGGCCTGCCGGGGACGTGGCGAGGGCTCTTGGCGTGTTGTGGTGAGATGGGAGCGAGTGGCGTGGCTCTGCAGTGGTGGAAAAGCCAGGGGCGCGACGCGTTGGCTCGGGCGCGGCACGTGCAAAACGCGTGCTCTGCTCGCGCCCAGAGCACGCATGGAACGTGCTCGACGGAATGCCATTGCATGATAGAGGTCTCCAAACTACAAGAGGGTTAGTAGGGTGTGGTTAAAGGCTAGGGCAAAACCATTGGACAAGCTGGTTTGGTCAGGGGATCAGGTTCACAGTGCAAACCAAAAACTCATGCCAAAACAGATCATGCCCATAAGGTGTTTGACAAAATGCCAAGGGCACTTAGGCAAGTCTTGGAGTGGTCAAAAACTCCAGATGGTGGTCTCTTTAGATAAAAGAGAGAGTGGTGAGGTCATTTGGACAAGAGGAGAAAATTGCTAGTGCAAATCTTACAAAACTTCAATTCTGGACAGGGAATAAATGGCATCATTTCATGAACCAAAAATGACCCAAAGGGTGCATGCTCCTGGACTTAAGGGTTTTGCAGGGAGGACTACAAGTAGGAAAAAGAACCAAGAGCCAAGGAGCAAGCAAAAGTATGGTTGCTGTACAAACCATCAAGTTGGTCCAGAATGAGAATGGGGTTGATACACTCATTATTTCAAATAACATCATTGGGTTTTTGCATAAAGTTGAATCATATGATACTACTAACATCCCATAATTTTGGTGGAGGTTAGAAAGAGATATTTTAATGGGTTGTAGTGCAAATTTGCACTCTGGACCAGAGAAGAGAATTGGGTGTAGAGCTCAAAATATCTCATGAATAAAAGATATTTTTGTATAAAAGTGATTTAAAAACATCACATGACAACTTCAAATTTTGGTTGGAATTTTAAGTGAATTTATCAAATGGTTGTAGTTCAAATATGGCCATATAACCTTGAAAAACCATTTTTCAAGAAAATAAAGATCAAGCAAATTAATTATGTAATTAGTTATACTGATAAAAAAAAGTTTTTCTTGAGAGGTTAAACAAGTCCAATAACATATTTGAAAGGTTTTCACTTTAGGGAACAACTCCATAATAATAAGAAAGGAAATGTTTCAAAAATTCAAAAGGGAGTCCAAAAAATAAAAGTTTTAATTCCTGGCAAAAATTTTAATTTAATAAAACAAGGCCAAAAAAAATTTTTGGGTGTCACACCAACCCGCCGCCACCAGCAGCCGCCGCGGTCTGGATCATCGGATCCAGATTGGACGACCTCCAATCGCGCCCTTGCGCACCTCCAACTGCATTCCCGCCTGAGCCCAACTTTCATCTCATTGTGGGCAGGCACAAGCTATTCTTCGCAATAAGTAAGATATAGCTTTTGCATTGATCGATGATGGACGCGTCTGTATCTCAAGACAGACTCTAGTTGGCCGTCACAATAGGATAAAGTTGGTTTGTTGCATTGGTGTGTTTCGCTCCCCCCCCCCCCCCCCCATTACTTTTATTTATATTATATCCTGAGAAATCCCATGTATCTATATATTTCAAAAAGTTACTTCCTCAAATTTCAAACCGTGCATTAAAAATGTTCATCTCACATTTAAAAATAGTTTAACGTAATTTTAAAAAATGTTCATAACATTTGAATTTTTTTCCACACGTTTAAAACATGTATATGACATTTAAAAAATCATTATATGTTCAAAATTTGTTTGCATATTGCTAAAAATGTTCATGGTATTTGTATATGACATTTAAAGAATCATTATATGTTCAAAATTTGTTGGATATTACTAAAAATGTTGATGGTATTTGTATATGGCATTTAAAAAATCATTATATGTTGAAAATTTGTTTTCATATTACTAAAAATGTCATGGTATTTAAGAAATGTTCACACTTTAAATGTTTTTTTGTTTCATCTCATATTTAAAATATATTTACCATGTGTTTAAAAAAATTGCCCTGTGTAAAATATTCAATGTGCATTTACCAATGTACTTAGAACATGTTCAACTTGTATTTGAAAAATATTCAACTTGTATCTATAGAATTATATTAAAGAAATATTCAACCTATGTTTAAAAAATATCAGTGAGTATTTACAAAATGAAAAAGAAGAAGAAAAAACGTAAAAGGAAAAAAGGAAACAAACAAAAACAGAAAAGGAAAACTGATAAACTAGTAGAAAAATACAATTTAATAATAAAAAGGAAAAATATTCAAAAAATCGAATGGAAGGTTCCAAAAACCAAACCCCATTATTCATAGAAACTTCCCAAAACCGTTTGTATGACTGTACATAGCTTCGATCAGGTGCTCTTGTAAGTGAGTTATAACTCTCAGGACCAAGACCTCCTAGCTGACGCCTTTTTTAGGGGATCCTAGCTGATGCCTATAAGCGTTCAGTTTTATTTATTTTAGACATAAGCGTTCAATTATTGAGCCTACGCTAAGGGAGCTCCTAATCAGCGCATTTGGCGCCCGTTATGCGGTCTGGCGCTCACATAAGACCATAATGGGCCGTGGCCCAAAAAAACTTCGATCTCACCGCGAGAAGGAAAAAAGTTCACCGCGATAAGCACATAAAAGGGAAAGTCAGTGCTCATGCTTCCAAAAAAGTGAAAAATAACAACCATGCTTTTGGACCCTGATTTTTTCTTCTGTTTTTTCCGGTGTTTTTTTTTGCGTGAATTGTTTTTTTGGATTTTGTTTTTTCAGTATTAGTTTTTTCCAGGTTTTTTCGTGGAAAAAGTTCATCGAAACCTATGAATATGGTATCTAGTTTAGAAGATCGCAACGTGAGAAATCCAATTGTGAAAACAGTCCGGTATTTGGACGCATGGTTCTGGAGGTAAAACATTTTGATAAAAAATGAATCTACAGAAAAAGGGAAAATCCCGTGTTGTGACATGGGGCGCACATGTAGTACGCCATTTCTCAAACAAGAGAAAGTGAGGGAGCGGCCTTTGCAAGAGGTACCCTTAACTAGTGCTTTCACCGTTTAGTACGTTTTCTTTCTTTTGATTGTTGCAGTCATGCAATGTTCTGTAGCAATTTTTTTTACTTTATTTGTTTTGCTTCGGCCTTCAATGGTTTATTCATTTTTATGGTTATTTGGTTTTTATGCTTACTTTAGTTTTTGTAGCCATGCAATGCTTTGTAGCATTTTTTTTGTTTTGCCTCTGGCTTTTATGGAATCTTGAAATGCACAAAATAGAACATGATTTTGAAAAATGTTTAGTGTGTACTAAAAATTCAACACGTATTTAAAAAGTATTTGAGGTATGTTAAAAAAGTTCATCATGTGTTTAAATAATGTTCACTATTAAAAGAGTTTATGACGTTTTTAAAAACATTCATTGCATTTAGCAGAAAAATTCACCATGTTTAAGAAAATGTTCGCCATGTTTAAAAATTTGTTCAGCATGCACTGGAAAAATCTCTACCATGTTCAATGAAAATGTTCGCCATATATGTTAATAAGCGCTCAACATGTATTTGACGTGTATTTAAAAAATGCTCGCCATGTATAAAAAAACTGTTTACCGTGTATTGTAAAAAAGGTGTAATAAAAATAAAGACAGAAGGAACAAAAAGAGAAAACAAGAAAAAACCTGGAAGAAAATCCATAATAGAAAAACCCAAAATCGATGCAGTTGTGGAACAAACAGCTGAAGAAAACCAAAATTGAACAAAAATAGAGAGAGAAAAACACCATAGTACTGCAACAAGCTCAGCTACACAAAAGATTTTTTTTTTTTTGAGAAAAAGCAACACGAAAGGTTGGAACAAAAACAACACGGCAATCCAAAAGAAAACGTTTCAACAGGCTAGCGAATGAAATAGTGGAAAAACGTTAAAGTGGGCAACTCAATTTACCTGCATGTGGGTGTCGCCCCATTCCTTGCCTCCTTTAGAATCGATGTATTTTTATATTTATTTTACAGGTGTATCTCACTGGCTACGCTTTAATTTTCACCTGGAAAAAACCCAACGGATGGAGGTCTGTATATTTTACAGGGGTTGTTTTTTTGTTAGGTCTTTTATTTTTTCAGATCTTTGTGTTATGACTTTGCTCCGTCTGCGAGCTGTAAGACCTTTATAATGATACTTTCTGGATTTTTAATAAAAGGGCCGCATGCATCATCATGATGCAGAGGCCAGGGGTATACCTCCATTTCCAGAAAAATAGCTTTGCGACAATCCAAGGCCTTAGGACGCGACTATCTATCGTTTGTTGCGATATAGAGCATAGTGTTGCCTGCAGTACTACATAAATGGGCTGGCCCAGCGCGCGGGAGGAGCGCCGGCTCTCTAGCACACATTTTTCTATTTTTTATGAACTATATTTACATTTCTAAAATTGAAATAAATTTTGTTTAGATGTTACATTTTCACCACATGTTCCAAAAATGTTAACACTTTGTTCAAAGTATATTATCACAACTTTTAAAAAATGTTGATAGCATTAAAAAATGTTAGTTGCAATTTTTTTTGACGGTGCTACGGCGGGCTTACGCCGGCCTGAACCATTTCCATTATCATAGATGAGATTGAGATACAACACAACGGCTACAAAAGTAGCACCCGACACACGTCAGAGGATACAAAGAACAAAAGAGAAGGCACAAGGAATAACAGAACAGAGAAGAACAAGAAATGAGCTTTGGCAAGCAGCCAACACCAAGAGCTTAGCACTCATCACCACTAGTCGGACCAAGAAGAGCGGGAACAAGTATTTTTGGATAAGTCGAAAGGAGATACATCACCAAGAAGACGTAGAGAAGAAGTCGCATGCTGCCCTGCGATCACTCTGTACCTTGAAGAATTAGGAGAGTCGCAGCCACCGTCGAAGGGCTTCCCACTACCCAGCCACGACGAGACCGAGAGAGTCGCAGATCGTGCCGAAAGGCCATGTTCCACCGAGACAACACCGCACCTCCTCTGGGCCACACCACGGCTACCATCACAAATAGAGGGAACCAGAACACTATGCAAGGCGACCAAACTCAGGCGTCGTCGAAGGGCACCGAACTCCGAGACCTTACCGCTGCTACGAGCCCCCAGGAGATAGGTCAACCAACAACACCAGAATGACCAAGGAATTGTCGCTGCCATAGATCACTTCCACCGCCACCATCCTACACTCCAACAACCCAACAAGCACTCCAACCCAGACATCAAGCTACCAACAACAGAATTGTGGCTCCAAAAACAACGCCCCCAAGGAGGATAAATGACATCAAGACGACATCGCTGTCCGATCCAGAGATGGATCTGAGGCTTTTGCCCGGGGCACATAAATGAGCGGGCAAGGTAGCTTCCCGACGACGCCTTCATGAAGGGAAGCGGCGCCGAAGGCGTCGCCGTCATCGTTGCCGATGAGATCGACACAAGGCTTTCGCCTTAAGCAAACCATCCCAATCAACTCCACCGAAGTTGTCACTGAGTCCAGCAGCTCGAGACCTCCCCACCCTCCTACCAGTCCACGGCGAGTGTCCTCGCTATGACTAGCACGAGGCTTCGGTGACGCAGACATTCACCTCGAGCACCCGCACAGCCGAAGTCAGCTCGGTGTCAGCTGCAGCCCGCATCCAAGCCCTTGCCGCCGGCCACACCCCACCACCAGCACATACAGCCACCAGGACCCTCCCCATCCACAACCAAAGCAGAGCAGCCCCTGTAACCAAGCCAAATCTGAGCTCCACAAGAACCAACACCGCCGACCACCAGCCAAATCTCCTCCACGAGCCACACAACCACCGCCTCCAACACGCCCCCATCCACCCAGCCATGGCTAATGGCCAGAGCCGGCCGAGTCGAGCTGCTGCCTTTGAAGGATGCCAGATCCGAGTGGGCTCGACCTCGCGAACCAGGTCGAGGTCGCCAGAGAATGGGCCAGCAAGCACAGACGCCGACCGCCACCGCCGTCGTAGCCCAGACACTGACCGCCGAGCCACCGCAGCGGAAACCGCCGCCATCCGTGCGCTGGAGAGACAGCTCGCCCTGCCTCCACGCGCCAGCCGAAGAAGTGCCCCCCACCCCCCGCCGCCGTCCTCGGATCCAGCCGAGCTTCGCTGGCCAGAGCCTCTGGCGGCGGCGAAACGAGGGAGGGATGGGGTGGGTGAGTGGCGGCGCTAGGGTTCGCCCCCCGAGGGGGGGGGGGGGGGGGGGGGGAGGGGTCCCCCCCCCGGGGGGGGGGGGGGGGGGGAGAACTCCCCAACCACAGACCAAGAACATCAACAGCAGCCAAAAGGAATTGAGGCTCGATGGAAAAAGTTTGTGTTTATAATATAAAAATGTTCATGCGTTTCAAAAAAGCATACATGATTTTTTATAGAATTTTATACAATATAAAAAGTTTGCATAATTTAAAAAATATTTTCTTTCCATTTTAGAAAAATAAAATATTTCCACGTATGCAAATGACATTTTTAGGAAATGTTTATACAATATGGAAAAAGTTTGTGCGGTATTATGTTCTATACCAATCAAGATAGTTTACGTGATATAAAAATACGGTGTTTAGAAAATGTTCGTGACATTTATAAAAAAGTATGTACAACATAAAAAAATGTTCAAAAAATTTATTTAAAAAATTTCACATCATGTATTTGAAAAAGATTTAACATGTATAAAAATATTTCCACATGTATATGAAAATGTATAATGTGTTTTGGAAAAAGGTAGACATGTTGGGGAAAAATGAGAAAATAAAAAATCAAAAGGGAAAATATTTTTAAAGAAAACTTGTGAAGAAAAACAAAACAGAAACCTGAAGAAAATCAAAGGAACTGGTGGTGAAACACAAAAATGGAAAAGCAAGGAAAACCTTAGGAATCTAGTGAAGAAACGCAGAAAACAGACCAAAATTGAAAAAAGAAGAATAATTGAATAGAAAATGAAAGGTGTACATCCATTACAAGTCCATTGGCTACGCGCTGTTCGTGAACCAGAGTTAGATCAAAAAAAGGCGAGATATAGTTCTGGCGCTCATTTGACCGAAATCACTAATTAAAAAATACTCTTTACAAATGTTATTCCCACTTTCTCATATTACGAAAAATGACGCATTGCATGCGCGCACTTGTCACAACATGTAAAACCTACCGCCAAGTGACGTGCCCCAAATCCATAAAAAATGACCCTTGCGAAGGCTTTCCGAGAAGTACTTCTTAATTAGTTGCTCTCAACGCTGCGGGCATGAAATAGGATTAGCCGTCGCCACAACAATTATGTCGCGGGAGTGGGAAACGCACAAAGAGAATGCTGATGTACATCAGGCCCAAATGTAAGGAGAAGGAAGGTGCCCCATGAGAATGTGGTACGGGCTTTCGGCCCAACCCTTTTCTACACTAGGACTAGACTGATCGCCCTCCTCCTGAAGTCTAAACCCTCACTCCCCTTCACCACTGCTCCGGCAGCCGTCGTTCAGCCTTGCCCCTCTCGCCGAACCAAGGAGTACCGGGCGCGGCGGCGGCGGCTGCCTCCCGCAGGGCCAGCATGGCGTTTCTCTTCAACAAATTCCAGGAGGTACGCTTCCCTTCCCTACGCATCTCGCAACCATCTCCGGATCTCGATCTGCTTGGCCCCCGTTGTGCGCGAGAGAACCAACATCGATTAGCCTCAGACACAGGAAATGGTTCTAAAATTATTTTACGAGGATTTGAGTGAATTCAGGTGTATGTGGGAGGGAGATGATGGTGTGTGTTGAAACACCCTGGAAGTCTTACTGTATAAATGTGCTTATGGCTTGCCTCAATGCTCTAAATCGTGCTTGATTTTCTGTCTAGGTTAGATGTTTTTATTTTGCTATTACATTTTCTATACGACTTCTCTGTTTCTTATGTAATGCCAATTCGAATGAGCAGACAATTGGTACTCTGGGCAGCATTATGGCTTTGTCAGCTGTTCCTGTAATCAATTTACCGGTTCATTTCAGGCAATCAAAACACTTGCTAAGAGTCCAAGCTTTGCTCGAGACCCACGGCATCTTCAGTTTGACGCTGACGTGAATCGTTTATTTCTCTATACCAGGTATATGGATATCTGAAGAAATTGCTATGTTCCTGTTCATTTGTTTTTCGCAGATGATGACGCTGTAGTTCTGCTATATGCAAAATTGCAAATATCTAGCATTTTTGGTCTTCATAGGCAATAGAGAATTGAGATCAACATTTGGAATTTAGTTTACTCTACAGGTCTATTAAGGTTGTTATTGGATTCTCACAGTTTAGATGCTACAAGATATTGATCTTATTATTAT
This sequence comes from Triticum urartu, assembly GCF_003073215.2. NCBI lineage: Eukaryota > Viridiplantae > Streptophyta > Magnoliopsida > Poales > Poaceae > Triticum > Triticum urartu. The sequence continues at coordinate 400,186,438 of NC_053027.1, read as the reverse complement.
CCCTGTGATTAGATATTTTGCATATTTTACCGTCGACTGAAGGATCAAGCCTCTAAACCATGTGTTAACATGGTAGTTCTGCTACATGCAAAAATTTAGAACTTAGTTTACTCTACAAGTCTATTATGGTTGTTATTGGATTCTCATAGTTTAGATGTTACAAGGGATTGACCATATTATTATGATATTATCCTTTTGATTATATATTTTGCATATTTTAGTTTAAAATATTCTGTTACCGCCGATTGGAGGATCAAGCCTCTAAACCATGTGTTTGGTTATTTCTAGTTTCTTTGGAAATGCATACCAAATTTGCTTGCAACACTCGGTATGAAACTATGAATATGATCAGATTGCTACAAGGTCCATTAAAATTGCAAATATCTAGTAGCATTTTTTGTCTTTATATGCAATAGAGAATTGAGATCAACATTTGGAACTTAGTTTACTCTACAGGTCTATTAAGGTCTTTATTGGATTATCATAGTTTAGATGTTACAAGGTATTGATATTATTATTATCCCTGTGATTAGATATTTTGCATATTTTACCACCAACTGAAGGATCAAGCCTTGAAACCATGTGTTTAGTTATTTCTAGTTTCTTTGGAAATGCATTACCAAGTTTTCTTGCAACACTCGGTATGAATATGATTAGATTCCTAAGTTCTTGATTCTTTTCCATGTGCAACTTAGCTATAATCGTTTGGGAAAGCATTCTGAAGAAAAGGACGCCGAGGAGATTATTGAATTGGCTAGCAAAGCATCTGTTACTGACCAGCAGAAACAAGTGCAGCAAAATGTTCATTATCAACTTAAGCATATATGCAAATCAATGGATAGCATTCTTCGTCCTGATACAAAAGATCCATCACAATCTCCTTCTGATGCTTATAATAATTCTCGACGAAGTGGCTTGAGTTTGGCCGTTGGCACAGGAGTTGCAGCTGCAAACAAGCCAGGTAATATGTTTCAGCTAAGTGCATTGCATTGACACATTCACAGTTTTGCACCTGTATCATCCAAATTAGGCTCGTAAGCATATCTTGAGTAGCATGTCTTGCTGCACAATGCATACCTAATAAGTTATTTTAATTTCAGCGACCAAAGATACTTTAGAGCCTAAATATGATGATCAGCAAACATATACACGTGTTTCCATCTCAAATATCTACAATTATGGCTTAGGGTGTTATTAGTTCCAAAGACATTCATGGGCCCTTATGTCATAGGAATAACATTCCCTTTGTTATTTGCAATTTTCTGTGCACTTAACTTATGCCTCAATTTTGTTTACCATAATTTAACATGCTTAGCCAGTATCATACTTTCACGGTTTTTTTGAATTTCTGGGTTAAGCACACATAACTGTATGCACTGATCTTTTGCCGGTTGCTTCATATGCATCATGGCCTATGAACTGTTCAACTATAGATGGCAAGCTAACTCCATATCCTGAAATGCTTCTTTTTGTACTGGTTACTGCAATCTCTTTCTTACATTCACATACAGGAATTATGCTGCTACTGTGTTCATAGAGATATAGTTACATACATCAAGTTCTTCATAGTTGTTTTATTCGATGAATCATATGAAGCTATCATCTGATGCATTTGCTCTGCAGTGCAGCTGTTCCTGCTACGCGACCTTTAACTCGAACTGAATTGTCAAACAAATTCAGGGATCAGTTTGGCTACACCCTTGACATCAAGCCGTCACTAATACCTCACAAAGATGCAGGGCAAGGTCTGTTCTTATCTGGAGAAGCTAATGTTGGTGCTGTCCTAGCCATCTACCCTGGAGTTATATACTCACCTGCGTATTATCGATATATCCCTGGATACCCAAGAATCGATGCGTGCAACAGTTATCTTATCACAAGATATGACGGAACAATAATCAACGCGAAACCATGGCATTTAGGTGGTGAAACAAGAGAAGTATGGGATGGTTCAGATCCAGTGGATTACAATACAACGCCACCCATAAACCCAGAGAGCAACTCTGACCGGGCATGGAGGATGCTTAACAAGCCCCTGCAGAAGAGTGGCAGTGAAAACTTCGGGGATGTGCTTGAACGGCGAAATCCACTAGCCTTTGGTCATTTCGCGAACCATCCACCGGGAGGATCGACTCCTAATGTCATGATCTGCCCATATGATTTTCCACTGACAGAGAAGGACATGAGAGCATACATCCCGAACATTGCATTTGGTGGTGAAGAGCCGGTTACAATGAAGAGGTTTGGCTCCTTCTGGTTCAAGTCCAGAGCCCCTGGTAAACAGACCGGGGAGCCACCGGTTCTGAGGACGCTTGTGCTAGTGAGTACGAGGTCCGTATGTGACGAAGAGCTCTTCCTGAACTACCGGTACAGCAGCTCAAAGGGGCGGCCAGAGTGGTATACCCCAGTGGATGAAGAAGAGGATAAGAGGAGATGGAGCTAGGTCTGAACAGACCCGCCTGTAATGTTTTGTTCAAATGTTTCTGTGGCTCTTTCTTTCATCAGTCACCGGATTTAAACAGGGCACTGGTGAACTCCAGAAGCCGATTCGGCTATTCTTTCTAGTATGTTTCAGTCTTCCACCGCATAGGTAGTGTCTCTGCTGAACTCTTCTCGCAGGTCTTTTGTGGCAATAAAAAGAACACCAGTTACGTCTCATTTTCTCTGAGGCAGTATCTGTATTATCCATCCCGTTGTTGTAAGGGGATATTTATGAGCTTATCACTCAATCTGTGTCAGTAGTCCGATACGTATTTGCTTTCGGAATATTAACAAGCTATGCCATATTGCTAGCGAACTGCTTCTCGTCTAAATAAATACTACCTCTGTAACTTAATATAAGACGTTTTTTTACACCTTGTGTCAAAAACGTCTTACATTCTTGAGAGTTCCAATTGGTTGAGTAATCTTGTGATGTCCTGCCATGGAGTAGGTCCAATATATTGAGTGCTCCACGTTTCACGTTTGTCTGAAACTGAGGTGGCTGGTGTTGTGGCCATGCATACATCTGAAGCATTGGAGATGGGCGACTAACAAACAGCCTACGCCCAAGCTGACAGTAGCAGTATCTATAGCAGCGTGTGGACAGACTGTATCGTACTGGATGGCGATATCTTCCGTGCAGTTGGCTTCACTGAAGATCACGCGAGCTGACTGCTGACTGCTGACCAAAGGCCGTCTCTTCTCTTCTCTTGCTTTGCTCATCTCATCCCTAGAAGACACTGCTGTACGTGCTGCGCCGTATGGGTAGCATGTGTTGTCGTCCTTGGAACACGCATGCCTGGGTAAGTTATCTTGCGGACCTTCTTTGGTAAGATCATATTCTTTGGTAAGATCATAAGAAATCCATGCTATCCCCGGTCAAATCGTCGTCGCTCCGCAAATCCTGAACATTTTTGCGGCTGAATGCTGTATTCTAAGATCTCTCACCATGTGCTCTTCTTGCTCGGAGCTGGGAGAAACCCGCTGAATACTCAACTGATATTTGATGCCGACGAAGCATCCAACAAGGCAGGCGTATAACAGGCAGAGTGGCTATCTTGTCAGTCGAGATGCCAACTCATTTGGGAATGGAACGGATCACGGTATTATTGCGGGAACAAGCAGGCTTTGCTGTCAGCTTGTCACTACGTGCATGTTCGTGTCATGAAAATTAGTGAGCGGATAATGAGACACGTTATACGGTGGGTGGAGTGGACGGACGGTGTTTCCTTCTTGGGAGAAAGCTCCTCTTTCTGTTGATCAATAGTTTAGAAACAAAATTGACGAATAACTACTACTAACATGATATTTTTTCGGCAAAAAAAATTGATTTATTTTGCATGATAGCATGGAGCTTTCACGTCATTGCACTGAGAACGAAACGGTTACACAACTCTGTACAAGCACGGCGGGCGCAACCCACCTGATTACAGAATTACAACTCACACGCTGGTCTATGCAAGACGAGTTGTTGTCTTCTCTTCTTCTCATCCCCCATAATGAAAGCGAACCCACCAGTTATCTAATAAGTACTAGTAGGCATTATTGTCTCTCTTCACTCTTTTCTTCCATGTCCTTATAATTGAGTGGAGTATTTGACATCACCCCATCGCATACGTTTGTTTTTTCACCCTTGAAAACCGAAGAATGGTAGTACTACTATATCTTGTCACAGATTTACTGATGTTTCAAGCCATTACATCATCGAGGAATCGAGGATGATCCAACAGGAACATGGAATTCTGCAGTCCCGATCCTTTTGAATGGAAGAGTGTTTCTAGTGCCTGAAACATCTGGCCAGTCCATATCAGTCGCGGAGATTAAAACCCGTAGCGATGCGATGACCAAACCGGAATTTGCTTCGACGCCCGTCCATATCCGGCGGCGGCACTGTACCGCTTTTCTTCTCGACAGGCTTGTTATGTAGCCCTTGTAAAGACGGCACCTTCCCCTTCTTCAACGGGTCGTATGTATCCATCACCTTCGTGTACTCCTACTTGTGTCGCATGGAGAAGAGAAGAGAAACAGTACACTGCTGTATTCCACTATATGTTTGTTTCGGTGGCGGTGGTCAAACAGGTACTCCATCATTGGATCGATGGTGACCCTGGCTGGCCTGAGGGGATTAGTTATTTGTGTTCGTGCTTCCAGTGCAGACAAAACGATGGGTTACAGTAATGGCTGGGTCCAAGCTTAGGCTGGTAACGGGCCAAAGGCCGGACAAGTTCTCCGGCCGGCAGACGGCAGTGCTCGCTCCGGCCGGCGGAAGCGTCATCCTGATGTGGAAAAAAGGTCCACAAATTAACTACGCTGTTTTGTGCTGCTGTTCAGCGATATAGTGCGCATGCTAAATCCATCGTCCAGACGGCCAACTTCTATATCTAAATAGCTACTCTCTCCCATAATATAAGAACGTTTTTTATACTATATTAATGTTTAAAAACACTTTTATAACATATTTTTCTTAACATGAATGGAAAAATGCCGACCTTAACATGCACCCATGCATAAGTAAAAACTACCTGAACATGCAAACATGCATGATGATTTCCATTTTATTCATATTTAATAAATATTTGTAATTATAAAGTAATTTCACACAATAAATCATTTGTATTTTCAATTTTAGTTTCATATTATTCCAAATATACATGTTTCATACAACTAAATATTACAAAATATTTCCGCAGCAACGTGTGGGGTTTCATCCAATATTAAAGAAGTTCATCACGCCACTTGAAGCTACGCGGCCTACCTCTTGTGAGTTGTGAGCCTGTGATACATGGGGAAAGATATTCGAGTCATGAAGCAAAGTTGTCCGGACATTTGTGGGCGTTCTGAGGGTCCGTGTTGGAGATTCCCTTGCATTGCATATTTGCATTATCATCCAAAGAACTTTCCCCGTGTACGTACACGCCTCCCTGACCGGAGCAATTTCAGCCACCCTACTTTTACGTCGCTAAGCAGCTCAGCCGGCAACTGCAGTCCCCGGCTCCGCCGCTAGGTACGTGTCGTATTGCGTCAATGTCAATGCAGCACCGCTCCATTTCGCCGACTCGGCATCGCCACAGCTCGTTCGGTCACGGACGCCGGGCGTGGATCAACTTGGTGTCCGCTTTATGTTTGCAGGTATATCTCAATCAGGCGAGCCGTCATATGATGATATAGAGATGGAGTTGATGGAGATGATTCACAACAGAGATAGAGGCGGATGCAACTTCGAGGATGGACAAGTGGATGACTCGCAGCCGACGCTGTATGTCTAGTAGCCAGGCACGTACACCGGGCAACCGGGCACGTACACCCAGCAACCGGAGCAGGACACGTAAGACGACGAGGGCCTTGATCCGGACGATTGGCCGGCCGATCCAAAGAAAAGGGGTAGAGGAGATTCAACATGCGGGAGAACAAATTGTTATGATGCATGGTTGACCAGTAGCATTGATCGGATTCATGGCACAGAGCAAAAGGGCGCAACATTTGGTCCAATATTCATTCTTGGTTTCATGCGTTAGGGAACGTAGCATGCAATTTCAAAAAATTCTTACGATCACACAAGATCTATCTAGGAGATGCATAGCAACGAGAGGGGGAGAGTGTGTCCACGTATCCTCGTAGACCGAAAGCGGAAGCGTTTGACAACGCGGTTGATGTAGTCGAACTTCTTCTCGTTCTGACCGATCAAGCACCGAACGTACGGCTCCTCCGAGTTCTGCACACGTTCAGCTCGATGACGTCCCTCGAAATCTTGATCCAACAAAGTGTCGAGTGAGAGTTCCGTCAGCACGACGGCGTGGAGACGGTGATGGTGAAGTGATCCGCGCAGGGCTTCACCTAAGCACTATGTGAATATGACCGAAGGGGTAAACTGTGGAGGAGGGCGCTGCACACGCCTAACAATGTTTGTTGTGTGTTCTAGCAGTGCCCCCCAACATGTATATAGGTTGGAGGGGAGGAGAGGCAGCCAAGGGGGCGCCCCAAGTAGGAGGAATCCTACTTGGAGTCCTCCCAATTCGGCCTCCCCTTTCCTATTCCTATTCAGAGTAGGAAGGGGGAATCCTATTCCCTTTTACCTTTCCTTCTTCAATTTGGCCAGCCCATATGGGGGGGGGGGGGCGTACCAGCCCCTTAGTGGCTGGTGTGTTTCCCCTTTTGGCCCATTAGGCCCATATAGCTCGCCGGGGTTGCCCGGAACCCCTTCCAGTGACCCGATATGTATCTGGTACCCCCAGAACACTTCCGGTGTCCGAATACTATCGTCCTATATATGAATCTTTACATCTCGACCATTTCGAGACTCCTCGTAATGTCCGTGATATCATATGAAACTCCGACCAACATTCGGTCACCAAATCACATAACTCATATAATACAAAATCGTCATCGAACGCTAAGCGTGCGGACCCTACGGGTTCGAAAACTATGTAGACATGACCGAGACACCTCTCCGGTCAATAACCAACAGCGGAACCTGGATGCTCATATTGGTTCCTACATATTCTATGAAGATCTTTCTCGGTCAAACTGCAATGACAACATACATTATTCCCTTTGTCATCGGTATGTTACTTGCCCGAGAATCGATCGTCGGTATCTTCATACCTAGTTCAATCTCGTTACCAGCAAGTCTCTTTACTCATTCCGTAATGCATCATCCCGCAACTAACTCATTAGTCACATTGCTTGCAAGGCTTATTATGGTGTGCATTACCGAGAGGGACCAGAGATACCTCTCCGATACTTGGAGTGACCAATCCTAATCTCGATCTATGCCAACCCAAAAAACACCTTCGGAGATACCTGTAGATCATCTTTATAATCACCCAGTTACGTTGTGACATTTGATAGCACACAAGGTATTCCTATGGTATTCGGGAGTTGCATAATCTCATAGTCAAAGGAATATGTATAAGTCATGAAAAAAGCAATAGCAATAAAACTTAACGATCAACATGCTAAGCTAACGGATGGGTATTGTCCATCACATCATTCTACTAATGATGTGATCCCGTTCATCAAATGACAACACATGTCTATGGTTAGGAAACTTAACCATCTTTGACAAACGAGCTAGTCTAGTAGAGGCATACTAGGGACACGGTGTTTTGTCTATGTATCCACACATGTATCAAGTTTCCAGTCAATACAATTATAACATGAATAATAAACAATTATCATGATATAATGAAATATAAAATAACAACTTTATTATTACATCTATGGCATATTTCCTTCAGTCTCTCACTTGCACTAAGAGTCAATAATCTAGTTCACATCGCCATGTGATTTAACACCAATAGTTCACATCTTTATGTGATTAACACCCATGGTTCACATCGCCATGTGACCAACACCCAAAGGGTTTACTAAAGTCGATAATCTAGCTCACATCACTATGTGATTAACACCCAAAGAGTACTAAAGTGTGATCATGTTTTGCTTGTGAGAGAGTGTAACACCCACAATGCGGCTATATCTCCCATGTGTCGGGGCACGACTTAGAGGCATAGACGCATGGTAGGCTTGTCGCAAGAGGGCTAATCTTCACACATCCCATGTACCGAATAAGAAAGGGATAAAGAGTTGGCTTACAATCGCCACTTCACACAATACATGAATAATCCATACATCATCCAAGGTACAATCAAAGGTCCGAATACAAAACCAAAATAAAGGAAGACAACCCCAAATGCTAGATCCCCGATCGTCCCAACTGGGCTCCACTACTGATCATCAGGAAACGAAACGTAGTAACGAACCAAATCCTCGTTGAACTCCCACTTGAGTTCGGTAGCATCTCCTGCACTGGCATCATCGGCACCTGCAACTGTATGGAAGTATCCGCGAGTCACGAGGACTCAACAATCTCACACCCGCAAGATCAAGACTATTTAAGCTTATGGGTAGGAAAGGGTAGTGAGGTGGAGCTGTAGCAAGCACTAAGCATATATGGTGGCTAACATACGCAAATAAGAGCGAGAAGAGAAGCAACGCAACGGTCGAGAAGCTAGAAATGATCAAGAAGTGATCCTGAAACTACTTACGTTCAGGCATAACACAAGACCGTGTTCTCTTCCCGGACTCTGCCGAAAAGAGACCATCACGACTACACACGCGGTTGATTCATTTTAATTAAGTTAAGTGTCAAGTTCTCTACAACCGGATATTAACAAATTCCCATCTGCCACATAACCGCGGGCACGGCTCTCGAAATTTTATACCCTGCATGAGTGTCCCAACCTAGCCCATCACAAGCTCTCACGGTCAACGAAGGACATTCCTTCTCCCGGGAAGACCCGACCAGTCTCGGAATCCCGGTTACAAGACATTTCACAATGGTAAAACAAGACCAGCAAAGCCACCCGATGTGCCGACAAATCCCGATAGGAGTCGCACGTATCTCGTTCTCAGGGAACACCGGATGGGCAAGACGTCGAGTTGGCATAGACCCTGGTTGCCCAAGGGGCACCGGATCGCCCAGTTTGGACCAACACTCAGAGGAGCACTGTGTGACGCCCCGAGACCGATGTGCTAGGTGTCCTCCAGTTATTCGCTGTTGTTGCCTTGTCTTTGCTTGCATGTCATGCATTTCATATCATGTCATCATGTGCATTTCATTTTCATACATGTTCGTCTCATGCATCCGAGAATTTTCCCCGTTGTCCGTTTTGCAATCCGGCGCTCCTATGTCTTCCGGTGTCCCTTTCTACCTCTTTTCATGTGTGTGTGTTAAACATTTTCGGATTGGACCGAGACTTGTCATGCGGCCTTGGTTTACTACCGGTAGACTGCCTGTCAAGTTTCGTGCCATTTGGACTTCGTTTGATACTCCAACGGTTAACCGAGGGACCGAAAAGGCCTCATGTGTGTTGCAGCCCAACACACCTCCAAAGTGGCCCCAAACCCACCAAAACCCTCTCCATCATCTAGATCATTCGATCATGATTGCGTGGCCGCAAACCGCACCTCATTTGGACTCTCCTAGCTCCCTCTACCTATAAATATGTGCTCTCCTTCGAAATCTCGCGCAGATGAACCCTAAAAATCCCTCCCCTCGCGCCGCCGGACACGTCCTCACTGCACCGGACAATGTCCGCCCCGCCGGACACATCGCTCCAGCCAATCGCCGGACGACATGTCACCCCACCGCCGCTCTCCGCCAATCGAGCGCCGCCACGTCGCTCGGGTCAGCGCCCCACTTCGCCGCCTCCACACGCGGGCCCGCCGGGCCCGAACGCGGACCCCTCCGGCCCATCCATCCGCCGCCCGGGTCAACACGCACCCCGCCGCCTGGCTCGACGACCGCGCCGCCCTTCCGCGCGCCGGCGCCGCCTGCCACCGCTCCGACGAGCCACCTGCTCGCCGGTGCCAACCACCGCGGTGCCCCGCTCCGGCTTCCGCGCCTCGCCGCGCCGCTCCGAGCCGGCGAGCTCCTCTGGCCGGCGAGCCTTCCTCTCCGGCGAGCTCCTCGACGAACGCGTCCCCGTCGACCGCCTCTTCTTCTCCGGCGGCTACAGTACCTCCGGCGCGGCCATCCTCGAAGTCCGTGCAGCTACAGTGCGAGATCCCGATCCGGATCTGAAACCGACTCGGTTGACTTTTGCCTATCTAACCCTAATTTTTATGCAATCTTCATCGCATCATAACTTCCTCACCGTTGCTCCTATTCGTGCGTGTAGCATATCAAAATGTTCGTCTCGACGAGTACATCATTTCATCTCATTGCATCATTTTCATTTGAGCTCATCTTGATGCCCGAAATGCTGTTGGAAGAGGGCTATGTGATGATAGTTTCAGATCTGTTTCAGCAAATGCACTTTTGTCATTTTTGCCATGATTAATGTGTGCATGCTATGAGCCTGAGCTCTACATGTGTTTTGATGTATGCCATGCCATCTTTACAGGGGTGTATGCCATGTATTTTTGTGTTCTTTGTGGTGACTAGCACAAGCATGCAAAGTAGCTTACTCAATGATGCTGATTTCAGGGACTTAGAATTTCACTAAGTCCTTGCCCTGTCATTATTTTTATGCCATAAGTTCATGTTGTTTCCTAGTGACCCGTGCCTCTTTTGAGCATGATCAGTAAGGATGTTTTGTAGATATTGTTGTGCTCTATCCATCCATGTCTTTGTTTGCAATTATAGAGCACCCTAGCTTGAGTCAATCGAGCTCTACTTTTGCTATAAAATGTTCCTGGCAGATTGTTAACATGTTTTGCAATTTTGCCAAGCTTGTTGTTGTTGATCCGTGCATGCCATGTTGTTGTTATTGCCATGTCTAGCTTCTATGCCATGTCTATTTGCTGGGTGTATGCTTAATTTGTCATGCAATGCCTCATAGTGAGTGCATCGAGCTCGTAAACATGCCTACTCGTTATCTGTTTTGCCATGCTCCAGTTTTTCACTATGTCTGAATCTGTTTATGTTTTTGCTATGTTCACATGCTTGCAATTGCATTTTCTGATCCCTTTTCGCTCATGGTCACTAAGGGACTTTTGTTATATGCTTTGAGTAGCTCCATGCCATGCCTTACTTTGCCATTATATGTTCCTGTAGCATATAGTTTTCGTGCTCTAAACATTACTTCCTGATGATAAATTCCCGACATGCTGTTAATTTCACTAAGTCTGAAACCTGTTATCTTTTGCACTTTTTCCATGCTTGTTTGAACCTATTAGTGAGTGAATAGCCGTAGCTCAGTGTTCTTATTTTGTCAAGCATCATAAGTGGATCTCTGCAATGTATTTTGTTGCTATGTTTGAGTGCTGTAGCATATTTATCTTGATGCATTTAGATGGTCACTTGCTGATTATCGCAGACCGGTGCCATATTTGTTTTGCTTGCCATTTCCAAACCGTGCATCCGATTCCGGTGATCTTTATATCGATTTTGACCGAAATCAACTCCTCTTTCCAGTGGCACTCTTGGATTTCCAAGTTGAGGCCAGGTTCAAGCATTCCTTTCCAAATCATGCATATGCACCGCATACCGCATCCCGCATATCATGCCATGTTCATGTGTTGGTTGTTTACTATGTTGTGTGCTTCTTTCCGGTGTTGCTTCTTCGGGTTGGTTCCGATAACGTCACGTTTGTGAGGACCCGTTCTACTACGTCCGTTTATCTTCTTCATGGACTCGTTCTTCTTCCTTGCAGGATTTCAGGCAAGATGACCATACGCTCGAAATCACTTCTATCTTTGCTTGCTAGATGCTCGCTCTTTTGCTATGCCTATGCTGCAATACCTACCACTTGCTTGTCATGCCTCCCATATTGCTAAGCCAAGCCTCTAACCCACCTTGTCCTAGCAAACTGTTGTTTGTCTATGTTACCGCTTTGCTTAGCCCCTCTTATAGAGTTTGTTCCTTGTTGGAACATGGATATTTGTTGGGATATCAAAATATCTCTTATTTAAATTAATGCATCTATATACTTGGTAAAGGGTGGAAGCCTCGGCCTTATGCCTGATGTTTTGTTCCACTCTTGCCGCCCTAGTTTCCGTCATATCAGTGTTATGTTCCCGGATTTTGCGTTCCTTACACGGTTGGGTTATAATGGGAACCCCTTGACAGTTCGCTTTGAATAAAACTCCTCCAGCAAGGCCCAACCTTGGTTTTACCATTTGCCTCACCACCACCTACTTTTCCCTTAGGAGTCGCGCTCCCGAGGGTCATCTTATTTTAACCCCCCCGGGTCAGTGCTCCTCTGAGTGTTGGTCCAAACTGAGCTGCCCGCGGGGCCACCTCGGGGAAACTTGAGGGTTGGTTTTACTCGTAGCTAGTCTCATCTGAGTGTGCCCTGAGAACGAGATATGTGCAGCTCCTATCGGGATTTGTCGGCACATTCGGGCGGCTTTGCTGGACTTGTTTTACCATTGTCGAGGATGTCTTGTAACCGGGATGCCAAGTCTGATCGGATTGTCTTGGGAGAAGGAATATCCTTCGTTGACCGTGAGATCTTGTGATGGGCTAAGTTGGGACACCCCTGCAGGGATTGAACTTTCGAAAGCCGTGCCCGCAGTTATGGGCAGATGGGAATTTGTTAATGTCCGGTTGTAGAAAACCTGAAGTTGATCTTAATTAAAATACATCAACCGCGTGTTTAACCATGATGGTCTCTTTCCGGCGGAGTCCGGGAAGTGAACACGGTGTTGGAGTAATGCTTGACGTAGGTTGTTTCTAGGATCACTTCTTGATCATAGTTTCTCGACCGTGCCTTTGCCTTCTCTTCTCGCTCTCACTTGCGTATGTTAGCCACCATATATGCTAGTCGCTTGCTGCAGCTCCACCTCATACCTTTACCTTACCCATAAGCTTAAATAGTCTTGATCGTGAGGGTGTGAGATTGCCGAGTCCCCGCGACTCACAGATACTTCCAAAACCAGTTTGCAGGTGCCGACGATACCCTGCAGATGACGCAACTGAGCTCAGGAGGAGCTCGATGAATATCGTGTTCGTTATGTTGTTCCGTTTCCAGTTGATCAGTAGTGGTGCCCAGTTGGGACGATCAGGGATCTGTGTAGCATTTGGGGTAGTCTTCTTTTATTTTGGTTCCGTAGTCGGACCTTGTGTGTATCTGGATGATGTAATGTTATATTCATGTCTTGTGTGAAGTGGCGATTGTAAGCCAACTATGTAACTCTTTCCCTTATGTATTACATGGGTTGTGTGAAGATTACCTCACTTGCGACATTGCTTACAATGCAGTTATGCCTCTAAGTCATGCTTTGACACGTGGGAGATATAGCCGCATCGTGGGCGTTACAAGTTGGTAATCAGAGCCTTCCCCGACCTTAGGAGCCCCCTGCTTGATCGAATCGCTGGCGTTGTTGAGTCTAGAAAAATGTTTTGAGTCTTTTAGGATTATATATATCGGAGAGTAGGATTCTTTTTACTGCTCAGTCCCTTCGTCGCTCTGGTGAGGCCTCCTGACGTAGAGTTTTGACTCTTCTTTTCTCAAATTTCACTAAATTCTTTTTAGGATCACGCGGGTATCTTGGAATCATTCCGATGGTTTTGTGACGAGAACATTGTTCTTGGTGCCTCCTGACATTTAGGGATTGTGGCAGTGTCCCGGGGAGTTGAGCTCCGAGGTGTTGTCGTCACAATTTTATCGTTGAGATTCTGGAATACCTGAGTTTCGCCGACATCGAATATCTCTTTTATGCAGTTGTTGGTGAGATAACCTCGACGCCACCCAGTACTGGGGCGGGAGTTCGGGAGTATTGCCATAACTCGTATAACAGATGCTTTTTGAAGGTTGAGGTAAACGATTTCCAAAGGTTTCTTGGTTATGTGTTGAAGCATGGATACAGCTGGATGTACGTATTGTTAGTTTGGGTGAGATATTATGCTTCCCCTGTATCCCCAACACCTGATTGCATAACCGGAAAGTTTCAGGAGTTTATAAGTGGGAATTCAAGTAGCTCTTAGGATATCTTTCCGACAGATGTATGATACGAAATTGGGGTTCGACGTCTAGTGGTCTGCCTATCCATGGTCAGTTTTACAGTGGTCTTGTTGTGTCTTAAAGAGTCCTTGGCTTTGCTGACTCAGGGACGCTTCGTATGTCATGTGCACTGCCTTGTACATGATGGTGCTATACGATCGAGCCCGTGTAGGCCCCACCACGAAAACTTCGGACGAAATCTCTATCATATGTTTGTTCCGGCTTATTCTGCAAGCCAATCCTTTGTTTTGTTTTTGAGTTATGGTATTCGAGTTGCTTCGAAGTCGAATGTGGATTTCATCCCTTGTCGAAGCGGTATTCTCATGTTCCTATGTGAACACCAATCCTTCTTCATAATCGAGATTGTCATGTAATTCCTTTTCAACCGGCGTTTTCTCTGCAGGTGGATCTGATCATTCCTACATTCGCGAGATCAATTATCAGTTCTTCTCATCGGTGTGCATTTCATCCGTCCCAAATTGTCTTTGTTTTCCCCCCCCCCCCCCCCTTTTTTTTCGAGGACTGGGATTTCTTAATCAAGTATCCTTTTATTGATGGGAAGTCTCTCCATTCAGTTCCGTCAATGTTCTTATCCGGTGATTCTCAGGAAGATTCTAAGGAAGCCTCAAGTTCGTCATTCTTCATTCTTTTCTTCTCCGGTGGTTTCAAGTCAAGCTTTGTCGATCATATCCTTTCCTTGTTTCAAATGTTTTCTCGTGCCGGTGCACCTCTTAATCATTCCACTTCTCGCTATTCTTTTGTTCCGGAGTGCTGAAGATATCTCAGAAGATTCGTGTTTTCATTCCTAATCCGTTCAAGATATCTCGAGGTTGTTATCTCATTCAAGCCGTTTAATTCAACTGGTGCTATCTCCTTTTCAAGTAATCGTTCAACGGTGTTTTCTCTTGAGTGGGCCCTAACCCATAGGTCTTTTCCCAGGATCTTACCTGACTCTTCTAATTTTCCCGGAGCCTTTCAAATTCATTTCAAAGTTGACGTAAGAATGAATTTTTCATCAGTCAAATGTCTTTCTCCAAGATCTTTCAAATTCTTTTCATCATTGGTTCAACCTTTCTAATTTTCATCCCGGAGTATCTCAACAATTCATGGTGGTGTTTCTCATCGGTATTCTCAACATTTGAAGACCGAAGAAGATTTTTTCTCTCAATCTTGCTCTTTTCTCTTCAAGATTCGTCATTAGCTTGTTGCCATCCTCTCATAGTTGTTTTTGGATTGTGAGAATTCTTTTCACCCATCCAAAGAAATTCAAGAGTCTTCTCAGCTTGATTATCCAGAGTCCATCATTTCAGGTTTATTCATTCTCAGCTTTCAGTTATCATCCTCAAATCTTACCGATGCGTCGATCAAATATCCTCTAATCAGTTCATGATCTCTTTGTTATTTTGTATCTAAACTCTCTCATGTATCTTCGTTCATTTGCTAATTCTTACCAGTGATTCATCCCTTTACTTCGTTCATTTTCAATCCTTACGGTGGTTCGTTCAAGATTTCTCTTCCTTCTTTATCATATCAATTCATTCGTTGTTTCGATTCTACCGGTGGTTCGTTGAAGACCTTATCAAGTTATCGATATCTCTCTTAATCCTTTTCAACGAGAATAAGTAGTATGCCAAATCCGTTTGCTCGTCATCAATTTAAATTGATGAAGGATAAGCATAATGTAATTCTTATTCTTGTTTCATCCAAGTGATTTAATTCCTTATTCCGGAGGTTCATCAAATTCTTGATTTTCTTTTGCTCATCTTTTCTTTCTCGGAGTTCCAACCTCTCGCAATTATATCACCACGGAGATCCATCTAAATCATTACAAGGTTTCACTTTATGTTTTCAACTTCTCCTTCTTTTCGTTATTCTTTTTGTTACCGGAGTTCATCAAGGTTCTACATGATGGTTCATCGAGGATTTAATTTCCTTCTCGAAGTGTTCATCAACATTCTTTTCCAAGGAGCTCAAGTATTCTTTTTCGTGCAATCCGGAGTGCAATTCTTTCTACCATATTATTGGAGGTGGTATTATGTCATTCTTAATAATTTGAGTCCATGTTTCATGATTCACATGTTGTTAAGAATGAGATATTTTAAATCCATCAACCTCTTCATTGGAGTTATCCTGGGTTATATTTCACCTAAAGCCCTCCCTAAGGATTGTTGCTATTTATGGTGCTCATAAAGGACCCAAGTTCGTCTTTTATCCTCCCGGTGAAATAAGTTTCTCGTCTCCTTGTTCATATCAATCCAAGTCTTCTTCCCGTGAGTGGCAGGTTGTCACCTCATAATTTGAGATGTATTCCATAAGACCATATCAAGATTATTATTTTCGTTGCTGGTTTTCTGACAACTCCGTTCGACCCTTCTCCTAAAGATGCCTTTTCAAACTCTTTTGTGGCAGAAGTTGGCATTTTCTTCTCCATTCTCCTATTTCAATTATCTATCTTCTATTCTTTTGTTCCGGAGGCAGTGTGTTGTGATTTCTTCAAGTATCTTCTCATCTTATCAAGTTCTTATTCAATTCCTTTTCTTTTCAATCGGAGTGCTGCCCGAAGTTATTCTTCCTTGTTCCTCTTTTCTAACGGAGTGTGTTCAACTTCGTTCATATCCGTTGTATTCTTTTCCCGAAATGGCTTAACCTTTTCAAGGTTCTTTGGTTTCACTCGTTTGTCAAAGGAGCAACTTGGTTTTACCTCTTCTCTTTCTCTTCCGTTGTCCCTCCGGTGACATTCTAGATCTCGGGACGAGATCCTCTCGTAGTGGTGGAGTGTTGTGACGCCCCGAGACCGATGTTCCAGGTGTCCTCCAGTTATTCGCTGTTGTTGCCTTGTCTTTGCTTGCGTGTCATCCATTTCATATCATGTCATCATGTGCATTTCATTTGCATACATGTTCGTCTCATGCATCCGGGCATTTCCCCGTTGTCCGTTTTGCAATCCGGCGCTCCTATGTCTTCCGGTGTCCCTTTCTACCTCTTTTCGTGTGTGTGTTAAATGTTTTTGGATTGGACCGAGACTAGTCATGCGGCCTTGGTTTACTACCGGTAGACCGCCTGTCAAGTTTCGTGCCATTTGGACTTCGTTCGATACTCCAACGGTTAACCGAGGGACCGAAAAGGCCTCATGTGTGTTGCAGCCCAACACCTCTCCAAAGTGGCCCAAAACCCACCTAAACCCTCTCCATCATCTAGATCGTTCGATCACGATCGCGTGGCCGCAAACCGCACCTCATTTGGATTCTCCTAGCTCCCTCTACCTATAAATATGTGCTCTCCTTCGAAATCTCGCGCAGATGAACCCTAAAAATCCCTCCCCTCGCGCCGCCGGACGCGTCCTCACCGCGCTGGACAATGTCCGCCCCGCCGGACATGTCGCTCCAGCCAATCGCCGGACGCCACGTCACCCCGCCGCCACTCTCCGCCAATCGAGCGCCGCCACGTCGCCCGGGTCAGCGCCCCACTTCGCCGCCTCCCCGCGCGGGCCCGCCGGGCCCGAACGCGGCCCCCACCGGCCCATCCATCCGCCGCCCGGGTCAACACGCGCCCCGCCGCCTGGCTCGACGACCGTGCCGCCCTTCCGCGCGCCGGCGCCGCCCGCCACCGCTCCCACGAGCCGCCTGCTCGCCGGTGCCAACCACCGCGGCGCCCCGCTCCGGCTTCCGCGCCTCGCCGCGCCGCTCCGAGCCGGCGAGCTCCTCCGGCCGGCGAGCCTTCCTCTCCGGCGAGCTCCTCGACGTACACGCCCCCGTCGGCCGCCTCTTCTTCTTCGGCGGCTACAGTACCTCCGGCGCGGCCATCCTCGAAGTCCGTGCAGCTACAGTGCGAGATCCCGATCTGGATCTGAAACCGACTCGGTTGACTTTTGCCTCTCTAACCCTAATTTTTATGCAATCTTCATCGCATCATAACTTCCTCACCATTGCTCCGATTCGTCTCGACGAGTACATCATTTCATCTCATTGCATCATTTTCATTTGAGCTCATCTTGATGCCTGAAATGATGTTGGAAGAGGGCTATGTGATGATAGTTTCAGATCTGTTTTAGCAAATGCACTTTTGTCATTTTTGCCATGATTAATGTGTGCATGCTATGATCCTGAGCTCTACATGTATTTTGATGTATGCCATGCCATCTTTACAGGGGTGTATGCCATGTATTTTTGTGTTCTTTGTGGTGACTAGCACAAGCATGCAAAGTAGCTTACTCAATGATGCTGATTTTAGGGACTTAGAATTTCACTAAGTCCTTGCCCTGTCATTACTTTTATGCCATAAGTTCATGTTGTTCCTAGTGACCCGTGCCTCTTTTGAGCATGATTAGTAAGGATGTTTTGTAGATATTGTTGTGCTCTATCCATCCATGTCTTTGTTTGCAATTATGGAGCACCCTAGCTTGAGTCAATCGAGCTCTACTTTTGCTATAAAATGTTCCTGGCAGATTGTTAACATGTTTTGCAATTTTGCCAAGCTTGTTGTTGTTGATCCGTGCATGCTATGTTGTTGTTATTGCCATGTCTAGCTTCTATGCCATGTCTATTTGCTGGGTGTATGCTTAATTTGTCATGCAATGCCTCGTAGTGAGTGCATCGAGTTCGTAAACATGCCTACTCGTTATCTGTTTTGCCATGCTCCAGTTTTTCACTAAGTCTGAATCTGTTTATGTTTTTGCTATGTTCACATTCTTGCAATTGTATTTTCTGATCCCTTTTCGCTCATGGTCACTAAGGGACTTTTGTTATATGCTTTGAATAGCTTCATGCCATGCCTTGCTTTGCCATTATATGTTCCTGTAACATATAGTTTTCGTGCTCTAAACATTACTTCCTGATGATAAATTCCTGACATGCTGTTAATTTCACTAAGTCTGAAACCTGTTATCTTTTGCACTTTTTCCATGCTTGTTTGAACCTGTTAGTGAGTGAATAGCCGTAGCTCAGTGTTCTTATTTTGTCAAGCATCATGAGTGGATCTCTGCAATGTATTTTGTTGCTATGTTTGAGTGCTGTAGCATATTTATCTTGATGCATTTAGATGGTCACTTGCTGATTATCGCAGACCGGTGCCATATTTGTTTTGCTTGCCATTTCCAAACCGTGCATCCGATTCCGGTGATCTTTATATCGATTTCGACCGAAATCAACTCCTCTTTCCAGTGGCACTCTTGGATTTCCAAGTTGAGGCCAGGTTCAAGCATTCCTTTCCAAATCATGCATATGCACCGCATACCGCATCCCGCATATCATGCCATGTTCATGTGTTGGTTGTTTACTATGTTGTGTGCTTCTTTCCGGTGTTGCTTCTTCGGGTTGGTTCCGATAACGTCGCGTTTGTGAGGACCCGTTCGACTACGTCCATTTGTCTTCTTCATGGACTCGTTCTTCTTCCTTGCGGGATTTCAGGCAAGATGACCATACCCTCGAAATCACTTCTATCTTTGCTTGCTAGATGCTCGCTCTTTTGCTATGCCTATGCTGCGATACCTACCACTTGCTTGTCATGCCTCCCATATTGCTAAGCCAAGCCTCTAACCCACCTTGTCCTAGCAAACCGTTGTTTGGCTATGTTACCACTTTGCTCAACCCCTCTTATAGCGTTGTTAGTTGCAGGTGAAGATTGGAGTTTGTTCCTTGTTGGAACATGGATATTTGTTGGGATATCACAATAAAACTCCTCCAGCAAGGCCCAACCTTGGTTTTACCATTTGTCTCACCACCACCTACTTTTCCCTTGGGAGTCGTGCTCCCGAGGGTCATCTTATTTTAACCCCCCCGGGGCCAGTGCTCCTCTGAGTGTTGGTCCGAACTGAGCTGCCCGCGGGGCCACCTCGGGGAAACTTGAGGTTTGGTTTTACTCGTAGCTAGTCTCATCTGAGTGTGCCCTGAGAACGAGATATGTGCAGCTCCTATCGGGATTTGTCGGCACATTTGGGTGGCTTTGCTGGACTTGTTTTACCATTGTCGAGGATGTCTTGTTACCGGGATGCCGAGTCTGATCGGATTGTCTTGGGAGAAGGAATATCCTTCGTTGACCGTGAGAGCTTGTGATGGGCTAAGTTGGGACACCCCTGTAGGGATTGAACTTTCGAAAGACGTGCCCACGGTTATGGGCAGATGGGAATTTGTTAATGTCTGGTTGTAGAAAACCTGAAGTTGATCTTAATTAAAATACATCAACCGCGTGTGTAACCGTGATGGTCTCTTTCCGGTGGAGTCCGGGAAGTGAACACGGTGTTGGAGTAATGCTTGACGTAGGTTGTTTCTAGGATCACTTCTTGATCATAGTTTCTTGACCGTGCCTTTGCCTTCTCTTCTCACTCTCATTTGCGTATGTTAGCCACCATATATGCTAGTCGCTTGCTGCAGCTCCACCTCATACCTTTATCTTACCCATAAGCTTAAATAGTCTTGATCATGAGGGTGTGAGATTGCTGAGTCCCCGCGACTCACAGATACTTCCAAAACCAGTTTGCAGGTGCCGACGATACCATGCAGATGACACAACTGAGCTCAGGAGGAGCTCGATGAAGATCGTGTTCGTTATGTTGTTCCGTTTCCAGTTGATCAGTAGTGGAGCCCAGTTGGGACGACCAGGGATCTGTGTAGCATTTGGGGTAGTCTTCTTTTATTTTGGTTCCGTTGTCGGACCTTGTGTGTATCTGGATGATGTAATGTTATATTCATGTCTTGTGTGAAGTGGCGATTGTAAGCCAACTATGTAACTCTTTCCCTTATGTATTACATGGGTTGTGTGAAGATTACCTCACTTGCGACATTTCTTACAATGCGGTTATGCCTCTAAGTCGTGCTTCGACACGTGGGAGATATAGCCGCATCGTTGGCGTTACACACTGGCCTGGGGGTTTAAAATAAAGATGACCCTTGAGTCCAAGGAACCCAAGGGAAAAAGGCTTCGGTGGAAAATGTTAAAACCAAGGTTGGGCCTTGCTGGAGGAGTTTTATTCAAAGCGAACCGTTAAGGGGTTCCCATAACACCCAACCACGTAAGGAGCTCAAAATCAAGGAACATAACACCGGTATGACGGAAACTAGGGCGGCAAGAGTGGAACAAAACACCAGGCATAAGGCCTAGCCTTCCACCCTTTACCAAGTATATAGATGCATTAAAGGAAATAAGATATAATAATGATATCCCAACAATAACCATGTTCCAACATGGAACAAACTTCAACTTCACCTGCAACTAGCAACGCTATAAGAGGGGCTGACCAAAAGCAGTAACATAGCCAAACAACGGTTTGCTAGGAAGGTGGGTTAGAGGCTTGACATGGCAATATGAGAGGCATGATATAACAAGTGGTAGGTAGCGCGACATAGCGATAGAGCGAACAACTAGCAAGCAAAGATAGAAGTGATTTCGAGGGTATGGTCATCTTGCCTGCAAAGTTCTCAGAGTTGTCGAAAGCTTGATCCTCGTTAGCGTACTCAACAGGTTCCTCGGTCACGTACTCGTCTCCTGGCTCTACCCAAGGCAAGAACACAAGAAAAGGAACAATAATCAATCACGGTGCAATGCACAAGCAATATGATGCAATACATGTTATGATATGCAATGTATATGCGTGCTCCAGAAGGGAAAGAATGAACCAGGAATCAACTTGGCAAACCAAGTATGCCGTTGGAAAGATGAGGTGATTTCGGCCGATAACGATATAAAGATTACTGGAAATGGATCCATGGTTTGCAAATGGCAAGCAAAACAAGAATGACACAATTTTGCGATTAACAACACGATGCCACCTAGAATGCAACAAGAAACTAAGCTACTGCACTCCAACATAGCAACAAAGCATATGGCAGTGATGTACAAGAGATTTTTGAAAAAACATGAACACTGAGCTATGGCTAAATCACACTAGAACAGGTCCAAACAAGCATGGCAAAAGTGCAAAAGATATCAGCTTCACAGACTTAGTGAAAATACTAACATGTCAAAAACAACATCAGGAAGCAATGTTTAGAGCAAGCAAACAACATGCTACAGTAACATATCATGGCAAATAAAGGCATGTCATGATTCTAAAAAATGCATAGAACAAAAGTACCTTACTGATCATGAGCCAAAAGGGCACAGAAGATATGATGGCGCCCATGTAAACATAGCAAGTTTATTAACAATTTCAGACTTAGCAGAAAAATAGAGCATGACATAAATAGATTTACGATAGCAACTTTGCGAGCTCATGCCACTCACCACAAAGCATTGCATGACAATATAAGCATACCAATAGTCCGACGAAGTGTTCATGAAGCTAACCATGGCAAGAAAAAGTTCATAGAATGCATGGATCACTAGCAACAACCATGGCAATATTGATTAACATGTTAACATTATGCCAGGAACATTTTATAGCAAAAGTAGAGCAAGAATAAGACATGCTAGAGCACTCCATAATTTCAAACAGGGGCATGGATGGATATATAATAACCACATGTTCAAAACATACTTACTGAAGAATCTCAAAATAAGCATGGATCTCACTGTAGCATCAAGTTTACATGGCATCAAAATAACAGCAGGAAAAGGACTAAGCAAAATCCTAAGTCCCTGAAAACAGCGACATCACGGAGCCTAGTTTGCTTGCTTGTTCTAGTCACCACAAAGATCACAAAAATACAAGACAAGCACCTTTGTAAATATGGCATGTATTAGTTCAAAACACATGTAGACCTCATGCTCAAAGGATGCTCAGATCAAATGTAACAAAAAATGACAAATCACCATGATCTGATAAGTACCAGCAGTTAACATTTTATAGCACTCTTGCATCAATGAAAAATGCATCATAATGGACAGTACCATGCATGGAAATGCTACTAGCATGAAGAGCTCAATGAGACGAACAATTTGATATATCATATGCATGATTTGGAGCACCGAACACCGAGATGTCATGCAATGAACATGGCATAAAAATATTACAGAGATGAGGACTTAGACGAAAATCACCTCCCGAAAATGGATCTAGGGTTTCAGGGCACGCGGTTCAAAGTTCACCGGAAGGTCGCCGGAGTTGGGGGAAACGCCGGATCCGGGCGCGGGGTCGCCGGATCTCGACGGAGGGGCGGCGTCGGAGTCGGGAGGCGGAGCTCGCCGGAGTGGTCGTAGATGGGCGGTGGCCGGCGACGAGGGGCAGCGGCGGCGCGGGACTTGCGGGGCGGCGGGCGGCGACGAAGGGCGACGGCGGCACGGGACGTGCGGGGCAGCGGGCGCGCGGGGTCAGTCGCTGACCCGGGCGGCGGAGGCGCGGGCCGGGGAGGGCCGGCGTCGGGCTTCGCGGGCCCGCGTTGGAGGCGGCGAAGTGGGGCGCGGGCGCGGGCAACGTGGTGCGCAGCGATTGGAGGAGGGCGTTGGCGGCAGACGCGTCCGGCCGGAGCAGACAGGTCCGACGGAGCGGTGGAGGGTGGATCTAGGGTTTGGACGAAAAATTCGAGGAAGAGGACATTTATATAGGTAGAGAGAGGTGGGAGTGTCCAAATGGGGTGTAGTTTCACCCACACGATCGTGATCCGATGACGGAGGACATGGAGATGGTTTAGATGGGTTATTGGGCTATTTTGGAGGGGTGTTGGGCTGCAACACACAAGAGGCTTTTGCAGTCACCCGGTTAACTGTTGGAGTATCAAACGGACTCCAAATGGAACAAAAATTGACAGGAGGTCTACCGGTGGTGTACCAAGGCCACTTGAAAAATCTCGGCCCATTCCGAGAACATTTTTCTCCCGCTCACGAAAAGAGACAAGAGGGGTGCACCGATGCATGTGGGGGTGTTGGATTGCGAAACGGACAACGGGGAAAATGCTCAGATGCATGAGACGGACCCAAATGCAAATGCGATGCACATGATGACATGATATGAAATGCATGACATGAACAAAAAGCAAAACGAAAGACAAAACCCAACCACGAAGGGAATCTCATAACTTAAAGCCGAAAATGGGAAGAGTCGGAGTTACAAATATGGCAAGTTACATCTGGGGTGTTACAGAGAGGTTTAGTCAACGGGTCTGCCACATTAAGATTCATATGTATTTTGCAAATTTCTATGTCCAATGCTCAGCATGGAGCTACTTTAGCTAATTGCTCCCACTTTCAATATGTATCCAGATTGAGACCCAGAGTCATCCAGATCAGTGTCAAAGTTTGCATCGACGTAACCCTCTATGACGAACTCTTTGTCACCTCCATAACCTGAGAAATATTTCCTTAGTCCTAAGGATAATTTTGACCGCTGTCCAGTGATCTACTCCTGGATCACTATTGTACCCCCTTGCCAAACTCATGGCAAGGTATACAATAGGTTTGGTATACAACACGGCATACTTTACAGAACCTATGGTTGGGGCATAGGGAATGACTTTCATTCTCTCTCTATCTCCTGCCATGGTCGGGTTTTGAGTCTTACTCAACTTCATAACTTACAACTCAGGCAAGAACTCCTTCTTTGACTGACCCATTTTGAACTCCTTCAAAATATTATCAAACGTCTTGATCTATCTCTATAGATCTTGATGCCCAATATGTAAGCAGCTTCACTGAGGTCTTTCTTTGGAAAACTCTTATTCAAGTATCCTTTTATGCTATCCAGAAATTCTATATCATTTTCAATCAACAATATGTCATCCACATATAATATCAGATATGCTACAGAGCTCCCACTCACTTTCTTGTAAATACATGCTTCATCGTGAGTCTGTATAAAACCATATGCTTTGATCACCTCATCAAAGCGTATATTCCAACTCCAAGATGTTTGCACCAGTCCATAGATGGATCGCTGGAGCTTGCACACTTTGTTAGCACCTTTAGGATCGACAAAACCTTCTGGTTGCATCATATACAACTCTTCTTTAAGAAATCCATTTAAGGAATGCAGTTTTGACATCCATTTGCCAGATTTCATAAAATGCGGCAATTGCTAACATGATCCGGACAGACTTAAGCATCGCTACGAGTGAGAAAATCTCATCGTTTATCAACACCTTGAACTTCTTGAAAACCTTTCGCAACAAGTCGAGCTTTGTAGATAGTAACATTACCATCAGCGTCAGTCTTCTTCTTATCAGCGTTAGTCTTCTTCTTGAAGATCCATTTATTCTCTATGGCTCGCAGATCATCGGGCAATTCAACCAAAGTCCATACTTTGTTCTGATACATGGATCTTATCTCAGATTTCATGTCCTCAAGTCATTTTGCAGAATCTAGGCTCATCATCGCTTCCTCATAGTTCATAGGTTCGTCATGGTCCAGTAACATGACTTCCAGAACAGAATTATCATACCACTCAGGTGCGGAACGTGCTCTGGTTAACCTATGAGGTTCGGTAGTAATTTGATCTGAAGTTTCATGATCATTATCGTTAGCTTCCTCTCTAGTTGGTGTAGATATCACTGGAACTGATTTCTGTGATGAGCTACTTTCCAATTCGAGAGAAGGTACAATTACCTCATAAATTTCTACTTTCCTCCCACTCACTTATTTAGAGATAAACTCCTTCTCTAGAAAGGATCCATTCTTAGCAACAAAAATCTTGCCTTCGGATTTGTGATAGAAGGTGTACCCAACAGTTTCTTTTGGGTATCCTATGAAGACGCACTTCTCCGATTTGGGTTTGAGCTTATTAGTTTGAAACTTTTTCACATAAGCATTGCAACCCCAAACTTTAAGAAACGACAGCTTTGGTTTCTTGCGAAACCATAGTTCATACGGTGTCGTCTCAACGGATTTAGACGGTGCCCTATTTAACGTGAATGCAGCCGTCTCTAATGCATAACCCTAAAACGATAGTGGTAAATTGGTAAGAGACATCATAGATCGCACCATATCTAATAATGTATGGTTAGACATTCATACAAACCATTACGTTGTGGTGTTCCAGGTGGCGTGAGTTGTGAAACTATTCCACATTGTTTTAAATAAAGGCCAAACTCGTAACTCAAATATTCGCCTCCTCGATCGGATCGTAGAAACTTTATTTTCTTGTTATGATGATTCTCCACTTCACTCTGAAATTCTTTGAACTTTTCAAATGTTTCAGACTTGAGTTTCATTAAGTAGATATAACCATATCTACTCAAATCATCTGTGAAGGTCAGAAAATAATGATAATCGCCGCGACCCTCAACACTCATCAGACCACATACATCGGTATGTATTATTTTCAATAAGTTAGTGGCTTGCTCCATTGTTCCGGAGAACGGAGTTTTATTCATCTTGCCCATGAGGCATGGTTCGCAAAGTATCAAATGCTTCATAATCAAGTGATTCCAAAAGTCCATCTGCATGGAGTTACTTCATGCGCTTTACACCAATATGACCTAAACGGCAGTGCCACAAATATGTTGCACTATCATTATCAACTTTGCGTCCTTTGGCATCAATATTATGAATATGTGTATCACTACGATCGAGATTCAATAAACCATTAACATTGGGTGTATGACCATAGAAGGTTTTATTCATGTAAATAGAACAACAATTATTCTCTGACTTAAATGAATAACTGTATTCCAATAAACATGATCTAATCATATTCATGCTCAACACAAACACCAAATAACATTTATTTAGGTTCAACACCAATCCCGAAGGTAGAGGGAGTGTGCGATGGTGATCATATCAACCTGGAATTACTTCCAACACACATCGTCACCTCGTCCTTAACTAGTCTTTGTTTATCTTGCAACTCCCGTTTCGAGTTACTACTCTTAGCAACCGAACCAGTATCAAATACCGAGGGGTTGCTATAAACACTAGTAAAGTACACATCAATAACATGTATATCAAATATACCTTTGTTCACTTTACCATCCGTTTTATCCGCCAAATATCTAGGGCAGTTCCACTTCTAGTGACCATTTCCTTTGTAGTAGAAGCACTCAGTTTCAGGCTTGGGTCTAGCTTTGGGTTTCTTCATATAGGAGTGGCAACTTGCTTGCCATTCTTCTTGAAGTACCCTTTCTTTTCCTTGCCCTTTTTCTTGAAAATAGTGGTCTTGTTAACCATCAACACTTGATGTTATTTCTTGATTTCTACCTTCGCTGACTTCAGCAACGCGAAGAGCTTGGGAATCATTTTTGTCATCCCTTGCATATTATAGTTCATCACGAAGTTCTAGTAACTTGGTGATAGTGTCTAGAGAAATCTGTCAATCACTATCTTATCTGGAAGATTAACTCCCACTTGATTCAAGCGATTGTAATACCCAGACATTCTGAGAACATGCTCACTAGCTGAGCTATTCTCCTCCATCTTGTAGGCAAAGTACTTGTCAAAGGTCTAATACCTCTCGACACGGGCATGAGTCTGAAATACCAATTTCATATCTTGGAACATCTTACATGCTCCATGGCATTCAAAACGTTTTTGAAGTCCCGGTTCTAAGCCGTAAAGCATGGTTCACTAAACTATCAAATAGTCATCATACCGAGCTTGTCAAACGTTCATAACGTCTGCATCTGCTCCTGCAATAGGTCTGTCACCTAGCGGTGCATCAAGGACATAATTCTTCTGTGCAGAAACGAGGATAATCCTCAGATCACGGACCCAATCCGCATCATTGCTACTATCATCTTTCAACTTAGTTTTCTCTAGGAACATATCAAAAACATAGGGGAGCTACAATGCGAGTTATTGATCTACAACATAGATATGCAAATACTATCAGGACTAAGTTCATGATAAATTAAGTTCAATTAATCATATTACTTAAGAACTCCCACTTAGATAGACATCCCTCGAGTCATCTAAATGATCACGTGATCCATATCAACTAAACCATGTCCGATCATCATGTGAGATGAAGTAGTTTTCAATGGTGAACATCTCTATGTTGATCATATCTACTATATGATTCACGTTCGACTTTCGGTCTCCAGTGTTCCAAGGCCATGTCTGTACATGCTAGGCTCGTCAAGTTTGACCCGACTATTCCGCATGTGCAAAACTATCTTGCATCCGTTGTATGCGAACATAGAGCTTATCACACCCGATCATCACGTGGTGTCTCAGCACGATGAACTATCGCAACGTTGCATACTTAGGGAGAACACTTATACCTTGAAATTTTAGTAAGGGATCATCTTATAATGTTGCCGCCGTACTAAGCAAAATAAGATGCATAAAAGATAAACATCACATGCAATCAAAATATGTGACATGATATGGCCATCATCATCTTGTGCCTTTGATCTCCATCTCCAGAGCACCGTCATGATCTCCATCGTCACCGGCTTGACACCTTGATCTCCATCGTAGCGTCGTGGTCATTTCACCAACTATTGCTTCTACAACTATCGCTAACGCATAGTGATAAAGTAAAGCAATAACATGGCGTTTGCATTTCATACAATAAAACGACAACCATAAGGCTCCTGTCAGTTGCCGATAACTTTTGCAAAACATGATCATCTCATACAATAACATATATCACGTCATGTCTTGACCATATCACATCACAACATGCCCTGCAAAAACAAGTTATACGTCCTCTACTTTGTTGTTGCAAGTTTTACGTGGCTGCTACGAGCTTCTAGTAATAACCGTTCTTACCTACGCATCAAAACCACAATGGTGATTTATCAAGTTTGCTGTTTTAACCTTCAACAAGGACCGGCCATAGTCAAATTCGATTCAACTAAAGTTGGAGAAACAGACACCCGACAACCACCTTTATGCAAAACTAGTTGCATGTCTGTTGGTGGAACCGGTCTCATGAATGTGGTCATGTAAGGTTGGTCCGGGCCGCTTCATCCAACAATACCGCCGAATCAAAATAAGACATTGGTGGTAAGCAGTATGATGATCACCGTTGATGTCTACTGCACAATCTTCTTCTTGTAGACGTTGTTGGGCCTCCAAGTGCAGAGGTTTGTAGGACAGTAGCAAATTTCCCTCAAGTGGATGACCAAAGGTTTATCAATCCATGGGAGGCATAGGATGAAGATGGTTTCTCTCAAGCAACCCTGCAACCAAATAACAAAGAGTCTCTTGTGTCCCCAACACACCCAATACAATGGTAAATTGTATAGGTGCACTAGTTCGGCGAAGAGATGGTGATACAAGTGGTATATGGATGGTAGATAATGGTTTTTGTAATATGAAAAATATAAAAATAGCAAGGTAGCAAATGATAAAAGTGAGCACAAACGGTATTGCAATGCGTTGAAACAAGGCCTAGGGTTCATACTTTCACTAGTGCAAGTTCTCTCAACAATAAAAACATAATTGGATCACATAACTATCCCTCAACTGTTGGGGAACGTAGTAATTTCAAAAAATTTCCTACGCACATGCAAGATCATGGTGATGCATAGCAACGAGAGGGGGAGAGTGTGATCTACGTACCCTTGTAGATCGACAACGGAAGCGTTAACTTGGTTGATGTAGTCGTACGTATTCACGACCCGACCGATCAAGCACCGAAACTACGAAACCTCCGAGTTCTAGCACACGTTCAGCTCGATGACGATCCCCGGACTCTGATCCAGCAAAGTGTCGGGGAAGAGTTCTGTCAGCACGACAGCGTGGTGACGATCTTGATGCACTACCGTCACAGGGATTCGCCTAAGCACCGCTACAATATTATCGAGGACTATGGTGGAAGGGGGCACCGCACACGGCTAAGAATATGATCACGTGGATCAACTTGTGTGTCTAGGGGTGCCCCTTGCCTCCGTATATAAAGGATCCAAGGGGGGGGTGCGGCCGGCCCTAGTAGGAGGCGCGCAGGAGGAGTCCTACTCCTACCGGGAGTAGGACTCCCCTCCCTTTCCTTGTCCAAGTAGGAGAGGGGGAAGGAGAGAAGGAAAAGGGGGGGCGCCGCCCCTTCCTCCTTGTCCAATTCGGACTAGGGGGAGAGGGGGCGCACGGCCTGCCCTGGCAGCCCCTCCTCTTCTCCACTTTAGGCCCATGAGGCCCATTAACCCCCCGGGGGGTTCCGATAACCCCCCGGTGCTCCGGTTTTATCCGAAACTTCCCCGGAACACTTCCGGTGTCCGAATATAGCCGTCCAATATATCAATCTTTATGTCTCGACCATTTTGAGACTCCTCGTCATGTCTGTGATCACATCCGGGACTCCGAACTAACTTCGGTACATCAAAACTCATAAACTCATAAACTCATAATATAACTATCATCGAAACCTTAAGCGTGCGGACCCTACGGGTTCGAGAACAATGTAGACATGACCGAGACACGTCTCTGGTCAATAACCAATAGCGGAACCTGGATGCTCATATTGGCTCCTACATATTCTACGAAGATCTTTTATCGGTCAGACCGCATAACAACATATGTTGTTCCCTTTGTCATCGGTATGTTACTTGCCCGGGATTCGATCGTCGGTATCCCATACCTAGTTCAATCTCGTCACCGGCAAGTCTCTTTACTCATTCCGTAATACATCATCTCACAACTAACTCATTAATTTCAATGCTTGCAAGGCTTATGTGATGTGTATTACCGAGAGGGCCCAGAGATACCTCTCCGACAATCGGAGTGACAAATCATAATCTCGAAATACGCCAACCCAACATGTACCTTTGGAGACACCTGTAGAACACCTTTATAATCACCCATTTACGTTGTGATGTTTGGTAGCACACAAAGTGTTCCTCCGGCAAATGGGAGTTGCATAATCTCATAGTCATAGGAACATGTATAAGTCATGAAGAAAGCAATAGCAACATACTAAACGATCGGGTGCTAAGCTAATGGAATGGGTCATGTCAATCAGATCATTCACCTAATGATGTGATCCCGTTAATCAAATAACAACTCTTTGTTTATGGTTAGGAAACATAACCATCTTTGATTAACGAGCTAGTCAAGTAGAGGCATACTAGTGACACTCTGTTTGTCTATGTATTCACACATGTATTATGTTTCCGGTCAATACAATTCTAGCATGAATAATAAACATTTATCATGATATAAGGAAATAAATAATAACTTTATTATTGCCTCTAGGGCATATTTCCTTCATCAACATGAAACAAAGAGTCACTCCAAAGTCACTAATAGCGGAGAATAAACGAAGAGATTATGGTAGGGTACGAAACCACCTCAAAGTTATTCTTTCCAATCAATCCGTTGGGCTATTCCTATAAGTGTCACAAACAGCCCTAGAGTTCGTACTAGAATAACACCTTAAGACACAAATCAACCAAAACCCTAATGTCACCTAGATACTCCAATGTCACCTCAAGTATCCGTGGGTATGATTATACGATATGCATCACACAATCTCAGATTCATCTATTCAAACCAACACAAAGAACTTCAAAGAGTGCCCCAAAGATTCTACCGGAGAGTCAAGACGAAAACGTGTGCCAACCCCTATGCATAGGTTCATGGGCGGAACCCGCAAGTTGATCACCAAAACATACATCAAGTGGATCAATAGAATACCCCATTGTCACCACGGGTATCCCACGCAAGACACACATCAAGTGTTCTCAAATCTTTAAAGAATAAATCCGATAAGATAACTTCAAAGGGAAAACTCAATCCATTACAAGAGAGTAGAGGGGGAGAAACATCATAAGATCCAACTATAATAGCAAAGCTCACGATACATCAAGACCATATCACCTCAAGAACACGAGAGAGAGAGAGATCAAACACATACCTACTGGTACATACCCTCAACCCCGAGGGAGAACTACTCCCTCCTCGTCATGGAGAGCACCAGGATGATGAATATGGCCACCAGAGAGGGATTCCCCCTCCGGCAGGGTGCCGGACCGGGTCTAGATTGGTTTTCGGTGGCTACGGAGGCTTCTAGCGGCGGAACTCCTGATCTATTGTGCCCCCTGAAGTTTTTAGGGTATATGGGTATATATGGGAGGAAGAAGTACGTCGGTGGACCTTCGGGCTGTCCACGAGGCAGGGGGCGCGCCCAGGGGGCGCACCCCCACCCTCGTGGGCAGCCCGGGACTCTCCTGGTCCAACTCCGATACTCCGTGGGCTTCTTCTGGTCCAAAAATAAGTTCCGTGAAGTTTTAGGTCAATTGGACTCCGTTTGATTTTCCTTTTCTGCTATACTCTAAAACAAGGAAAAAACAGAAACTGGCACTAGGCCCTAGGTTAATAGGTTAGTCCCAAAAATCATATAAAATAGCATATAAATGCATATAAAACATCCAAGGTTGATAATGTAATAGCTTGTAACAATCAAAAATTATAGATACGTTGGAGACGAATCAACCGCCCACAACTCTTTGTGTTCTACTCGTGCATATCATCTACGCATAGACCTGGCTCGGATGCCACAGTTGAAGGATGTAGCATGCAATTTCAAAAATCTCCTATGATCACACAAGGTCTATCTAGGAGATGCATAGCAACGAGAGGGGGAGAGTGTGTCCACGTACCCTCATAGACCGAAAGCGGAAGCATTTGACAACACGGTTGATGTAGTTGAATTTC
The DNA here is from genome assembly GCF_003073215.2 of Triticum urartu. NCBI lineage: Eukaryota > Viridiplantae > Streptophyta > Magnoliopsida > Poales > Poaceae > Triticum > Triticum urartu. Next base: position 400,154,054 of record NC_053027.1, on the reverse strand, counting down.
TTCTCCTTCCGACCGATCAAGCACCGAACATACGACACCTTCGAGTTCTGCACATGTTTAGCTCGATGACGTCTGATACTTCTCCATCGTATCTACTTTTCCAAACACTTTTGCCCTTGTTTTGGACTCTAACTTACATGATTTGAATGGAACTAACCCGGATGACGCTGTTTTCAGCAGAATTGCCATGGTGTTATTTTTGTGCAGAAATAATAGTTCTCGGAATGACCTGAAAATCAACAGAGAATATCTTTGAAACATATAAAAAATACTGGCAAAAGAATCAAGACCAGGGGGCCCACCCCCTGCCTCGTGGGCCCCCTGGTGCTCCACTGACCTCAACTCCAACTCTATATATTCACGTTCGGGGAGAAAAAAATCAGAGAGAAGGATTCATTGCGTTTTACTATACGGAGCCGCCGCCAAGCCCTAATCTCTCTTGGGAGGGCTGATCTGGAGTCCGTTCGGGGCTCCGGAGAGGGGAATCCATCGCCATCGTCATCATCAACCTTCCTACATCACCAATTTCATGATGCTCACCGACGTGCGTGAGTAATTCCATCATAGGCTTGCTGGACGGTGATGGGTTGGATGAGATTTATTGTGTAATCAAGTTAGTTTTGTTAGGGTTTGATCTCTAGTATCCATTATGTTCTGAGATTGATGTTGCTATGACTTTGCTATGCTTAATGCTTGTCACTAGGGCCCGAGTGCTATGATTTCAGATCTGAACCTATTATGTTTTCATGAAGATATGTGAGTTCTTGATCCTATCTTGCAAGTCTATAGTCACCTATTATGTGTTATGATCCATTAACCCCGAAGTGACAATAATCGAGATACTTACCGGTGATGACCGTAGTTTGAGGAGTTCATGTATTCACTATGTGCTAATGCTTTGTTCCGGTTCTCTATTAAAAGGAGGCCTTAATATCCCTTAGTTTCCATTAGGACCCCTCTGCCACGGGAGGGTAGGACAAAAGATGTCATGCAAGTTCTTTTCCATAAGCACGTATGACTATATTCGGAATACATGCCTACATTACATTGATGAACTGGAGCTAGTTCTGTGTCACCCTATGTTATAGCTGTTGCATGAGGAATCGCATCCGACATAATTATCCATCACTCATCCATTTCCTACGAGCTTTTCACATATTGATCTTTGCTTAGTTACTTTACCGTTGGTACTGTTACAATCACTACAAAACCCATACTATTACTTTTGCCACTGCTACCGTTACTTCCATATTACTTCGCTACTAAATACTTTGCTGCAGATATTAAGTCTTTCAAGTGCGGTTGAATTGACAACTCAACTGTTAATACTTGAGAATATTCTTTGGCTCCCCTTGTGTAGAATCAATAAATTTGGGTTGAATAATCTACCCTCGAAAACTGTTGCGACCCCCTATACTTCTGGGTTATCAAGACTATTTTCTGGTGTTGTTTCCAGGGAGCATAGCTCTATTCTTTGAGTCACTTAGGATTTATATCTGTTGATCACTATGAAGAACTTGAAAGATAAAAGAACCAAGATTTTTCCCTCAACTACGAGGGGAGGTAAGGAACTGACATCTAGCTCTGCACTTGATTCACCTTCTATTTTGAGTAAACTTGCGACACGTACGCATGCTATTGATTCTGATAGGTCGTATGTTATTGATGATGCCACTTCTGCTTTGCATGATACTTATGATGAAACTACTTCTATGCTTGATAATAGTGTGCCACTAGGTGAATTTCTTGATGAACAACTTGCTAGGGTTAGAGAGAATTAAATTGTTGAAACTGATAATATTGATGAAAGTGATGATGAAGATTCTCCCCTAGATATGAATTGCCTATTGTGCCTGAGGGTTATGTTATGGATGAAGAAACTGCTAGAGACTTTTTAGCTTGCAATGATAGATACGATCTTTAAGATGAAAGAAAAGTCTTTGAATGCTAGAATGAAATATGACCCTGCTTTTGCTACTTCACCTATATGTATTTCTGATAAGGATTATGATTTCTCTGTTGATCCTAAGTTAATTACTTTGGTTAAATCTGATCCTTTTTATGGCTATGAATCTGAAACTTTTGTGGCACATCTTACTAAATTAAATGATATAGCCACCCTGTTCACTAATGATGAGAAAACTCATTATTACTTTATCCTTAAGTTGTTTCTGTTCTCATCAAAGGGTGATGCTAAAACATGGTTTAATTCTCTTGATCCTGGTTGTGTGCGTAGTCCCCAGGATATGATTTATTACTTCTCTGCTAAATATTTCCCCGCTCATAAGAAGCAAGCTGCCTTAAGGGAAATATATAATTTTGTGCAAATTGAAGAAGAGAGTCTCCCACAAGCTTGGGGGAGGCTTCTCCAATTACTTAATGCTTTGCCTGATCATCCTCTCAAGAAAAATGAAATACTTGATATCTTTTATAATGGACTAACCGATGCTTCCAGAGATTACCTGGATAGTTGTGCTGGTTGTGTTTTCAGGGAAAGAACTATTGATCAAGATGATTTGCTATTGAATAATATGTTGAGTAATCAAAATAATTGGACACTTCCTGAACCAACCCCTAAGCCAACTCCGAAGAAAAGGGGTATTCTATTTCTCAGTCCTGAAGATATGCAAGAGGCAAAGAAATCTATGAAAGAAAAAGGTATTAAATCCGAAGATGTTAAGAATTTACCACCTATTGAAGAAATACATGGTCTTGATAACCCGACACAGGTAGTAAAGGTAAATTCTCTCTATAGATTTGATGAAGGTGATATTCCTCGTTATAAGTCTGCTAGCCAATGCTTAGATGAGTTTGATAATTTTATTGTTAAGCAAGAAAGTTGCAATGCTTATGTTGGTAGACAATTGAAACACAATGCTTATACGATTGAACACTTGAGTGATTATATGTTTAGAGTTAAAGGTGAACTTAAACTTATTAGTAAACATGCTTCTATGGTTACCACTCAAGTAGAACAAGTACTTAAGGCTCAGAATGATTTGCTCAATGAATTAAATAATAAGAAAAATGATAATGCTGTTAGAGTTATGACTAGAGGGGGTAAAATGACTCAGGAACCTTTGTATCCTGAGGGCCACCCTAAGAGAATTGAGCAAGATTCTCAGAGAACTAATGTTGATGCACCTAGTTCTTCTAAGAGGAAGAAAAAGAAAAATGATAGGACTTTGCATGCTTCTAGTGAACCTGTTGTAGACACACCTGAGAATCCCAATGATATTTCTACTTCCGATGCTCAAACACAATCTGGTAATGAACATGAACCTAGTGATAATGTTAATGATGATGTTCATGTTGATGCTCAACCTAGCAATGACAATGATGTAGAGATTGAACCTGCTGTTGATCTTGATAACCCACAATCAAAGAATCAATGTTATGATAAGAGAGACTTCGTTGCTAGGAAGCACGGTAAAGAAAGAGAACTATGGGTTCAGAAACCCATGCCTTTTCCTCCCAAACCATCCAAGAAAAAGGATGATGAGGAGTTTGAGCGCTTTGCTGAAATGATTAGACCTATCTTTTTGCGTATGCGTTTGACTGATATGCTTAAGATGAACCCTTATGCTAAGTACATGAAGGATATTGTTACTAATAAAAGAAAGATACCGAAAGCTGAAATTTCCACCATGCTGGCTAATTACACTTTTAAAGGTGGAATACCAAAGAAACTAGGAGATCCAGGAGTACCAACTATACCATGCTCCATTAAGAGAAACTATGTTAAAACTGCTTTATGTGATCTTGGAGCCGGTGTTAGTGTTATGCCTCTCTCTTTATATCGCAGACTTGATTTGAATAAGTTGACACCTACTGAAATATCTTTGCAAACGGCTGATAAATCAACTGCTATACCTGTCGGTATTTGTGAGGATGTGCTTGTTGTGGTTGCAAACGTTACTATTTTAATGGACTTTATCATTCTTGATATTCCCGAGGACGATAGTATGTCTATTATTCTTGGTAGACCCTTTCTGAATACTGCGGGGGCTGTTATTGATTGCAACAAAGGCAATGTCACTTTTCATGTTAATGGTAATGAGCATACGGTACACTTTCCGAGGAAACAACCTCAAGTCCATAGTATCAATTCTATTGGAAAAATTTCAACGATTACTATTGGAGGTTTTGAATTTCCTCTTCCTACTGTCAAGAAGAAATATGATATTCTTATTGTTGGGGATGTGCATATCCCCGTTGAGGTAACCTAGTGTTATTTGAAAATTCTCTGGTTTCATGTTATTCGAAAAGACTTTGTTAGCAAGACTTGATCAACCTTGTTAATGGATTCCTTTTGATGAGCATGAGATGGATGACGTTAGAAAGCACAACTCTCTGTACCCTCCTTTTTACTTTCGGTTATTTAGTTTAAATAAAGCAAAAATAGTATTTTCTGTCTGTTTTCTGAATTATCCTTGCAATAAAAAATACCCAGAAAATAAAAGTTCTCCAAATGTCCCAAAAATGAAATATTTTTTCAGAATATTTAAGAATTATTGGCACTGAGAACACACCAGGGGGACCCACCATGTGCCCACGAGGGTGGAGGGCGCGCCCCCTACCTCGTCGACCCCATGTGGGTCCCCTCCACTTATTCCCGCACCCACACACTTCGTCTTCTGATACATCTCCGTCGTATCTACTTTTCCAAACACTTTTGCCCTTGTTTTGGACTCTAACTTGTATGATTTGAATGGAACTAACCTGGACTGACACTGTTTTCAGCAGAATTGCCATGATGTTGTTTTATGTGCAGAAAACAAAAGTTCTCTGAATGACCTGAAACTCCACGGAATATCTTATAATAAATAATAAAAAATCCTCGCCAAAGATGAAGACCAGGGGGCCCACACCCTTCTCACGAGGGTGGGGGGCGCGCCCCCTAGGGCGCGCCCCCTACCTCGTGGGCCCCCTGGAGACCCCCCGACTCCAACTCCAACTCTATATAACTGCTTTCGGGGAGAAAAAAATAAGAGAGAAGAAATCACCGCATTTTACGACACGGAGCCGCCGCCAAGCCCTAAAACCTCTCGGGAGGGCTGATCTGGAGTCCGTTCGAGGCTCCGGAGAGGGGGATTCATCGCCGTCGTCATCATCAACCATCCTCCATCACCAATTTCATGATGCTCACCGCCGTGCGTGAGTAATTCCATCGTAGGCTTGCTGGACGGTGATGGGTTGGATGAGATTCACCATGTAATCGAGTTAGTTTTGTTAGGGTTTGATCCCTAGTATCCACTATGTTCTGAGATTAATGTTGCTATGACTTTGCTATGCTTAATGCTTGTCACTAGGGCCTGAGTGCCATGATTTCAGATCTGAACCTATTATGTTTTCATCAATATATGAGAGTTCCAGATCCTATCTTGCAAGTCTATAGTCACCTATTATGTGTTATGATCCGTTAACCCCGAAGTGACAATAATCGAGATACTTACCGGTGATGACCGTAGTTTGAGGAGTTCATGTATTCACTATGTGCTAATGCTTTGTTCCGGTTCTCTATTAAAAGGAGGCCTTAATATCCCTTAGTTTCCATTAGGACCCCTCTGCCACGGGAGGGTAGGACAAAAGATGTCATGCAAGTTCTTTTCCATAAGCACGTATGACTATATTCGGAATACATGCCTACATTACATTGACGAATTGGAGCTAGTTCTGTGTCACCCTATGTTATGACTGTTACATGATGAACCGCATCCGGCATAATTATCCATCATTGATCCAATGCCTATGAGCTTTCCATATACTGGTTTACGCTTATTTACTTTCCCGTTGCTATTGTTACAATCACTACAAAATACCAAAAACATTACTTGCTTTCATTACTCTTTTGTTACCGTTACCATCACTATCATATTACTTTGCTACTAAACACTTTGCTACAAATACTAAGTTTCCAGGTGTGGTTGAATTAACAACTCAGCTGTTAATACTTGAGAATATTCTTTGGCTCCCCTTGTGTCGAATCAATAAATTTGGGTTGAATACTCTACCCTCAAAAGCTATTGCGATCCCCTATACTTGTGGGTTATCATCTTCCTCCAGAAAAAATCATCCACCTGCTCAAACCCGTGTTCTAGCTCATCTTGCTGCCATTTTCGATCTCCTTGCTCAAAGCTCCATTCACAAAACTGCTTTGGGGGATTGTTCTTCGTTATGTGACTCCTCCAATGGTCCAATTAGTTTTTGTTCTAGTGCTTTATTTATTGCAAATTTTTGCTGCTTAGGTGACCTTGTTCTTGAGCTTGCATGTCAAATTTATGTGGTCAAAAGTAGTTTTAATGCATGATATGGTCTCTAGGCACTTGTAGGAGTAGTTTCTATCAATCTTGTTGAGTTTGGTTCACTTTTATTTTGAGTTACTAAAAATGTCAGAATTTTTTCGGAGGAAGAAATATGGTTAGGAAAATGTACCAAGGTGGTTCCTCAAGGAAGCAAGGACCGAGGCCCGCGATACGGGAGTCGGACTATGAACTACCAAGAGAAGCTCAAATGCGGCCTTGTGAATGGCCGTAAGAAGATTTTATGGTCCAAGCATGAATTAAGGAGGAACTTGACGCGTATGTGCGTAATGCTGAACTTGAGGGCTTTGTGTAGCGACCCGACCTCAAACGGTCAAGTCTCTGTGCTTCAGTGTCATCCCTGGATCGGTAATGCTGACACACATAGTACTTGAGGATTTATAACAGAGTAGCAATCGCACACTTATTACATCGAATGTCTCAAAAGAGAACTTATTACAATAAATATGGCTTAAGGCCATCTAATACGATAACAGCGGAAGGTTTGGAAGATAAAGTGAGTCCATCAACTCCAACGGCATAGCTGAGCTACACGACAACGACCTAACGAACCTTACTCCTCGTCTGAAAAGTCTGCAACATAATACGTTGCAACCCAAAAATGGGTCAGCACATGGAATATGCTGGCAAAGTAACACAGTAGAGCAAGAACAGAATAATGCTATCACTACATGCATATTTGGCTGGTGGAAAGCTCTATGGTTATGGTTTTCGCGAAAAGCCAATTTTTTCCTACAACAAAGGAATAGATTTTATTTAACTATCATGGTAGTTGAAACATCATTGAGAAGGTTCCTCCAACTCAATCCCAATTAAAGTAATTAACAACCCAACAATATTAGTTTAGAGTGATGAGATACTTATGATACTCCAAGTACTAGATACTCAAGATGTCCATAACCGGGGACATGATACGTCTCTAACGTATCTATAATTTTTGATTGCTCCATGGTATATTATCTACTGTTTTGGACATTATTGGGCTTTATTATCCACTTTTATATTATTTTTGGGACTAACCTATTAACCGGAGGCCCAGCCCAAAATTGCTGTTTTTTGCCTGTTTTAGGGTTTCGAAGAAAAGGAATATCAAACGGAGTCCAAACAGAATGAAACCTTCGGGAACGTGATTTTCTCACCGAATACAACTCAGGAGACTTGGACCCTACGTCAAGGCACGTAACAGGAGGCCACGAGGTAGGGGGCCGCGCCCTACCCCCCAGGCGCGCCCCCACCCTCGTGGGCCCCCTGTTGCTCCACCGATGTACTTCTTCCTCCTATATATATCCACGTACCCCCAAACAATCAGATACAGAGCCAAAAACCTAATTCCACCGCCGCAACTTTATGTATCCACGAGATCCCATCTAGGGGCCAGTTTCGGAGCTCCGTCCGAGGGGGCATCGATCACGGAGGGCTTCTACATCATCATCCAAGCCTCTCCGATGAAGTATGAGTAGTTTACTTCAGACCTACGGGTCCATAGTTAGTAGCTAGATGGCCACTTCTCTCTTTTTGGATCTCAATACAATGTTCTCCCCCTCTCTCGTGGAGATCTATTCGATGTAATCTTCCTTTTGCGGTGTGTTTGTTGAGACCGATGAATTGTGGGTTTATGATCAAGTCTATCTATGAATAATATTTGAATCTTCTCTGAATTCTTTTATGTATGATTGGTTATCTTTGCAAGTCTCTTCGAATTATCAGTTTGGTTTGGCCTACTAGATTGGTTGTTCTTGCCATGGGAGAAGTGCTTAGCTTTGGGTTCGATCTTGCGATGTCCTTTCCCAGTGACAGAAGGGGCAGCAAGGCACGTATTGTATCATTGCCATCGAGGATAACAAGATGGGGTTTTTATCATATTGCATGAAACTATCCCTCTACATCATGTCATCTTGCTTAAGGCGTTACTCTGTTTTTAACTTAATACTCTAGATGCATGCTGGATAGCGGTCGATGAGTGGAGTAATAGTAGTAGATGCAGGCAGGAGTCGGTCTACTTGTCTCGGACGTGATGCCTATATACATGATCGTACCTAGATATTCTCATAACTATGCTCAATTCTGTCAATTGCTCAACAGTAATTTGTTCACCCACCGTAGAATACTTATACTCTTGAGAGAAGCCACTAGTGAAACCTATGGCCCTCGGGTCTCTTTCTCATCATATTAATCTCCATCACTTTATTATTGCTTTGCTTTTACTTTGCTTTTACTTTTCACTTTGCATCTCTATACCAAAAATACCAAAAATATTATTTATCATCTCTATCAGATCTCACTTTCGTAAGTGACCGTGAAGGGATTGACAACCCCTAAGCGTGTTGGTTGCGTTGAGCTATTGTTTTTGTGTAGGTACAAGGGACTTGTGCGTAGCCTCCTACTGGATTGATACCTTGGTTCTCAAAAACTGAGGGAAATACTTACACTACTTTGCTGCATCATCCTCTCCTCTTCGGGGAAATCCAATGTAGTGCTCAAGAGGTAGCAAGAAGGATTTCTGGCGCCGTTGCTGGGGAGTCTGCACAAAAGTCAACATACCAAGTACCCATCACAATCCCTATCTCTCGCATTACATTATTTGCCATTTGCCTCTTGTTTTCCTCTCCCCCCAATTCACCCTTGCCGTTTTATTCGCCCTCTCTCTATCCTCCCTCTCTTTCTCTATTTTGCCTCTTTTGCCCGTTTGCTTTTTGTTTGCTTGTGTGTTAGTTTGCTTGTTTGTCGCGATGGCTCAAGATAATACTAAATTGTGTGACTTCACCAACACCAACAATAATGATTTCCTTAGCACTCCGATTGTTCCTCTTACCGATGCTGAATCTTGTGAAATTAATACTGCTTTGTTGAATCTTGTCATGAAAGATCCGTTCTCTGGCCTTCCTAGTGAAGATGCCGCTACCCATCTTAATAGCTTCGTTGATTTGTGTGACATGCAAAAGAAGAAAGATGTCGATAATGATATTGTTAAATTGAAGCTATTTCCTTTTTCGCTTAGAGATCGTGCTAAAGCTTGGTTTTCAACTTTGCCTAAAAATAGTATCGATTCATGGAACAAGTGCAAGGATGCTTTTATCTCTAAGTATTTTCCTCCCGCTAAGATCATCTCTCTTAGAAACGATATTATGAATTTTAAGCAACTTGATCATGAACATGTTTCACAAGCTTGGGAGAGAATGAAACTAATGATACGTAATTGCCCTACTCATGGTTAGAACTTGTGGATGATTATACAAAAATTTTATGCCGGATTGAATTTTGCTTCTAGAAATCTTTTAGATTTGGCCGCGGCAGACACTTTTATGGAAATTACTTTAGGAGAAGCTACTAATCTCCTAGATAATATTATGGTTAATTATTCTCAATGGCATACTGAAAGATCTACTAATAAAAAGTTGCATGCGATAGAAGAAATTAATGTTTTGAGTGGAAATATGGATGAACTTATGAAATTATTTGCTAATAAGAGTGTTTCTTCTGATCCTAATGATGTGCCCTTGTCTACTTTGATTGAGAATAATAATGAATCTATGGATGTGAATTTTGTTGGTAGGAACAATTTTGGTAACAACGCGTATAGAGGAAATTTTAAACCTAGGCCTTATCCTAGTAATCCCTCTAATAATTATGGTAATTCCTACAACAATTCTTATGGAAATTATAATAAGATGCCCTCTGATTTTGAATCTAATATTAAAGAATTTATTTCTTCGCAAAAGAATTTTAATGCTATGATTGAAGAAAAATTGCTTAAGATTGATGATTTGGCTAGGAACATTGATAGAATTGCTCTTGATGTTGATTCTTTGAAACTTAGATCTATTCCACCTCAACATGATATCAATGAGTCTCTCAAAGCCATGAGAATTTCCATTGATGAGTGCAAAGAAAGAACCGCTAGGATGCGTGCTAAGAAATATGGCTTTATAAAAGCGTCGCTTCTAGTTCCTATGAAAATAATGATGAAGATCTAAAAGTTATTGATGTGTCCCCTATTAAATCTTTGTTTTGCAATATGAATCTTGATAATGATGGGACTGAATATGATCCACCTTTACCTAGAAGGCATTCCAATAATTCTGAATCTTTTGATCTTGATGCTAAATTTGATAAAAGTGGGATTGAAGAAATTAAAACCCTAGATGTTGCTAAACCCACTATTATGGATTTCAAGTAATTTAACTATGAAAATTGCTCTTTGATTGATTGTATTTCCTTGTTGCAATCCGTGCTAAAATCTCCTCACGCTTATAGTCAAAATAAAGCGTTTACTAAACATATCATTGATGCCTTGATGCAATCTTATGAAGAAAAACTTGAATTGGAAGTTTCTATCCCTAGAAACTTTATGATGAGTGGGAACCAACTATTAAATTAAAATTAAAGATTATGAGTTTTATGCTTTGTGTGATTTGGGTGCTAGTGTCTCTACTATTCCCAAAACTTTGTGTGATTTGCTAGATTTCCGTAATTTTGATGATTGCTCTCTAAACTTGCATCTTGCGGATTCCACTATTAAGAAACCTATGGGAAGAATTAATGATGTTCTTATTGTTGCAAATAGGAATTATGTGCCCGTAGATTTTATCGTTCTTGATATAGATTGCAATCCTTCTTGCCCTATTATTCTCGGTAGACCTTTCCTTAGAACGGTTGGTGCAATTATTGATATGAAGAAAGGGAATATTAGATTCCAATTTCCATTAAAAAAGGGAATGGAACACTTCCCTAGAAATAAAATAAAATTACCATATGAATCTATCATGAGAGCCACTTATGGATTGCCTACCAAAGATGGCAATACCTAGATCTATTCTTGCTTGTTATGCCTAGCTAGGGGCGTTAAACGATAGCGCTTGTTGGGAGGCAACCCAATTTTATTTTTATTCCTTGATTTTTGCTCCTGTTTAATAATAAATAAATTATTTAGCCTCTGTTTTGGTTGTGTTTAATTAGTGTTTGTGCCAAGTAGAACCATTGGGAAGACTTGGGGAAAGTCTTGTTGAACTTGCTGTAAAAAACAGAAACTTTAGCGCTCATGAGAACTGCTGTCATTTTTATTTGGAGAGTGCTATTTAGTTAATTCTATTTGAAGATGATTACTAGATAAATTACTCACGTCCAGCAATTTATTTTAGAATTTTTGGGGTTCCAGATCTTGCGCTAGCTACAGATTACTACAGACTATTCTGTTTTTGACAGATTCTGTTTTTCGTGTGTTGTTTGCTTATTTTGATGAATCTATGGCTAGTAAAATAGTTTATGAACCATAGAGAAGTTGGAATACAGTAGGTATAACACCCATATAAATAAATAATGAGTTCATTACAGTACCTTGAAGTGGTCTTTTGTTTTCTTTCGCTAACGGAGCTCACAAGTTTTCTACTTTAAGTTTTGTGTTGTGAAGTTTTCAAGTTTTGGGTAAAGATTTGATGGATTATGGAACAAGGAGTGGCAAGAGCCTAAGATTGGGGATGCCCATGGCACCCCCAATATAATCTAAGGACACCTAAAAGCCAAAGCTTGGGGATGCCCTGGAAGGCATCCCCTCTTTCGTCTACTTCTATCGGTAAATTTACTTGGAGCTATATTTTTATTCACCACATGATATGTGTTTTGCTTGGAGCGTCTTTTATAATTTTAGTCTTTTCTTGTTAGCCTACCACAATCATCCTTGCTGTACACACCTTTTGAGAGAGCCATACATAATTTGGAATTTGATAGAATACTCTATGTGCTTCACTTATATCTTTTGAGCTCTATAATTTTGCTCTAGTGCTTCACTTATATCTTTTAGAGCACGGTGGTGGATTTGTTTTATAGAAACTATTGATCCCTCATGCTTCACTAAGATTATTTTGAGAGTCTTAATAACATGGTAATTTGCTTAATAATAATATGCTCGGTATTCAAGATTTGTAAAACTTTCTTTTGAGTGCGTTGAATACTAAGAAAAAATTGATGCTTGATAATCGTTTTGAGATATGAGGATGGTGATATTAGAGTCATGCTAGTTGAGTAGTTGTGAATTTGAGAAATGCTTGTGTTAAAGTTTGTGATTCCTGTAGCATGCACATATGGTAAAACGTTATGTGATGAAGTCGGAGCATCATTTATTTATTGATTGTCTTCCTTATGAGTGGCGGTCGGGGACGAGCGATGGTCTTTTCCTACCAATCTATCCCCCTAGGAGCATGCGCGTAATACTTTGCTTTGATAACTTCTAGATTTTTGCAATAAGTATATGAGTTCTTTATGACTAATGTTGAGTCCATGGATTATACGCACTTTCCTTCCTTCCACCATTGCTAGCCTCTCTAATACCGTGCACTTTTTGCCGGTATCATACACCCACCAAATACCTTCCTCAAAACAGCCACCAAACCTACCTATCATGGCATTTCCATAGCTATTCCGAGATATATCTCCATGGAACTTTCCACCGTTCCGTTCATTATGACACGCTCCATCATTGTCATATTGCTAGCATGATCATGTAGTTGACATCGTATTTGTGTCAAAGCCACCGTTCATAATTATTTCATACATGTCACTCTTGATTCATTGCATATCCCGGTACACCGCCGGAGGCATTCATATAGTCATATTTTGTTCTAAGTATTGAGTTGCAAGAAAAAAAAGTGTGATGATCATCATTTTTAGAGCATTGTCCCAAGTGAGGAAAGGATGATGGAGACTATGATTCCCCCACAAGTCGGGATGAGAGTCCGGATGAAAAAATAAAAAAAGAGGCCATAAAAAAAGAGAAGGCCCAAAAAAAATGAGAGAAAAAGAGAGAAGGGACAATGTTACTATCCTTTTACCACACTTGTGCTTCAAAGTAGCACCATGATCTTCATTGTAGAGAGTCTCTCATTCTGTCACTTTCATATACTAGTGGGAATTTTTCATTATAGAACTTGGCTTGTATATTCCAATGATGGGCTTCCTCAAAATGCCCTAGGTCTTCGTGAACAAGCGAGTTGGATGCACACCCACTTAGTTTGTTTTGTTGAGCTTTCATATACTTATAGCTCTAGTGCATCCGTTGCATGGCAATCCCTACTCACTCACATTGATATCTATTGGTGGGCATCTCCATAGCCCGTTGATACGCTTAGTTGATGTGAGACTATCTTCTCCCTTTTTGTCTTCTCCACAACCACCATTCTATTCCACATATAGTGCTATATCCATGGCTCACGCTCATGTAGTGCGTGAAGATCGAAAAAGTTTTGAAAATGTCAAAAGTATGAAACAATTGCTTGGCTTGCCATCGGGGTTGTGCATGATTTAAATACTTTGTGTGGTGAAGATAGAGCATAGCCAGACTATATGATTTTGTAGGGATAGCTTTCTTTGGCCATGTTATTTTGAGAAGACATAATTGCTTTGTTAGTATGCTTGAAGTACTATTATTTTTATGTCAACATGAACTTTTGTCTTGAATCTTTTGAATCTGAATATTCATACCACAATTAAGAAGATTTACATTGAAATTATGCCAAGTAGCACTCCGCATCAAAAATTCTGTTTTTATCATTTACCTACTCGAGGACGAGCAGGAATTAAGCTTGGGGATGCTTGATACGTCTCCAACGTATCTATAATTTTTGATTTCTCCATGCTATATTATCTACTATTTTGGACATTATTGGGCTTTATTATCCACTTTTATATTATTTTTGGGACTAACCTATTAACCGGAGGCCCAGCCCAGAATTGCTGTTTTTTGCCTGTTTTAGGGTTTCGAAGAAAAGGAATATCAAATGGAGTCCAAACGGAATGAAACCTTCGGGAACGTGATTTTCTCTCCAAATACAACTCTGGAGACTTGGACCCTACGTCAAGGCACGTAACAGGAGGCCACGAGGTAGGGGAGCGCGCCCTACCCCCCCAAGCGCGCCCCCACCCTCGTGGGCCCCCTGTTGCTCCACCGACGTACTTCTTCCTCCTATATATATCAACGTACCCCCAAACGATCATATACGGTGCCAAAAACCTAATTCCACCGCCGCAAATTTCTGTATCCACGAGATCCCATCTTGGGGCCTGTTCCGGAGCTCCGTCGGAGGGGGCATCGATCACGGAGGGCTTGTACATCATCATCCAAGCCTCTCCGATGAAGTGTGAGTAGTTTACTTCAGACCTACGGGTCCATAGTTAGTAGCTAGATGGCTTCTTCTCTCTTTTTGGATCTCAATACAATGTTCTCCCCTCTCTCGTGGAGATCTATTCGATGTAATCTTCTTTTTGCGGTGTGTTTGTTGAGACCTATGAATTGTGGGTTTATGATCAAGTCTATCTATGAATAATATTTGAATCTTCTGTGAATTCTTTTATGTATGATTGGTTATCTTTGCAAGTCTCTTCGAATTATCAGTTTGGTTTGGCCTACTAGATTGGTTGTTCTTGCCATGGGAGAAGTGCTTAGCTTTGGGTTCGATCTTGCGATGTCCTTTCCCAGTGACAGAAGGGGCAGCAAGGCACGTATTGTATCATTGCCATCGAGGATAACAAGATGGGGTTTTTATCATATTGCATGAAACTATCCCTCTACATCATGTCATCTTTCTTAAGGCGTTACTCTGTTTTTAACTTAATACTCTAGATGCATGCTGGATAGCGTTCGATGAGTGGAGTAATAGTAGTAGATGTAGGCAGGAGTTGGTCTACTTGTCTCGGACGTGATGCCTATATACATGATCATACCTAGATATTCTCATAACTATGCTCAATTCTGTTAATTGCTCAATAGTAATTTGTTCACCCACCGTAGAATACTTATGCTCTTGAGAGAAGCCACTAGTGAAACCTATGGTCCCCGGGTCTCTTTCTCATCATATTAATCTCCATCACTTTATTATTGCATTGCTTTTACTTTGCTTTTACTTTTCACTTTGCATTTCTATACCAAAAATACCAAAAATATTATTTATCATCTCTATCAGATCTCACTTTCGTAAGTGTCCGTGACGGGATTGACAACCCCTAAGCGCGTTGGTTGCGTTGAGCTATTGTTTTTGTGTAGGTACAAGGGACTTGTGCGTAGCCTCCTACTGGATTGATACATTGGTTCTCAAAAACTGAGGGAAATACTTACGCTACTTTGCTGCATCATCCTCTCCTCTTCGGGGAAATCCAACGTAGTGCTCAAGAAGTAGCAGGACACGGCTAACCATGATTAGTTTATACACTCTACAGAGGTTTGCGCACTTTTCCCCACAAGACTCGATCTCCTCCGTTGGATTTCTCGCACTTCATCGTGTTTGAGAAACGGATGACCGGGACACAGTCTTTCGGAAGCATTAACCCCTTACTCCGGGCAGACCATACCAACCTACATCCCTCTACCTGCTGATCCACCTCTTCGGGAGCTTCACGCAACTTACTCAACTATGCTAGAGCCCATAATAGCTTGTGGCCGCACACAGAAGTTTCTAGCATGAAAATATCTCAGTTCCCTTTGAGCCTGGGTGGCGGACCATAGGATTATCACACAGGTACTCCGGGATATCCTAGGAAAACACTGGATTCCCCAGGTGCCCAACAAACAATCCACCCATTTGTGTATTCAAGTTGCCACCTTAAGTTGAACCATTAATTAGCAATCTCACATTTGTCATGGATTTCACTCACCCAACCACGTCTACGAGCATAGCATAGCAATATAAGCAACACGAAGAAGTAACTCCCAAGGTTTGAGTATAACAGGGCAATAGGTTCTACCTCATCAACTACTTCCCAACCCACATGTTAATCACATCCTAATCATGCAATGTTTGAGGATTGGAACTAATGCATAAAAACTGGGTGATAAAGGGGTATGATCAAAGTGTTACTTGCCTTGCTGATGATCCGCAAAACCTAGGGACTCGTAGTAGCACGCTTCACACTCCGAGTGTTCTATCACAAACAAACAATAGCATACATAAGCAATCAAGCAAAGAAACATGGGTAAATCTCAAACAAGAAGATCTAACCAGAAAGATCAACTTAAGAACTCCGGTTTGCGAAAAGAATCAAATCAAACGGAGCAACGAAACTCAAACTGCGAAAGAAACAAGATCCGTTTACTAATCTAGACTAAGGTCAAATTTTACAGTAGGAAAAGCTTGTTCAAGTTGGTTAAACGGAAAGAGGGTTTCGATACGAAGATGTAGGCGTTTGAATCGCCTGATTCCGACAAACGAGCGAAAAGATAAACTAAAACGAAAATCAGATCAGAAATCGTGATCGGAAATAATCATGGAAAATCTGAGAAAAAGAAAATTGATGAACAGGCTAACGAATGAACATTCGTTGTCTGCGGCTAACGAGTGAACACCGTTCGTACAAACATACGGACGAACGTCCGCAAAGTAACTAAACCGAAAAAAACCAGCGAACCGATTTAAAAAAACGAACTAGGGTTTATAAAAAAACATGATCGGTTTTCTAGAGAAAACCGGCGGCGGCGGCATATACCTCCGGCTCCGGCGGCTTCCGCAGCAGCAGCGGCAGCGGCGAGGCGGCGGTGCGACGGCGGCTTGCGGGCGGCGGGGAGTCGGTAGGCGGCGGCGGAGGGCGGCGGCTTGGGGTCCCGAGGGCCCCGGGCTTCGGCTTATAAGGGGAGGGGCGGCGGTGGCTTGGGGGAGGGGCCGGGCGGCGACGGCTTGCGCCGGCTGTGTCCTGGCCGCCTCAGTGCGGGAGGCGGTGGCTTGGGCACGCGGGCCGGCGGCCTGGCTCGGCTGGGCCTCGGCCCAGTCGGGCGCTGCGTTTTTTTGTTTTTAAATAATTTCACCGGAACCAAATAAATCCTAGAAAATAAAATAAAAATCTAAAAATGCCAAAACAATTTTTCACGATCTAAATAAAATATTTAGAAAAAGGTGAAAATTTTCTTGGCCTAAAATGCAACTTTGAAAAACGTGCAATTTTTCCAATTCAAATAAAATAGGAATAAACTCCGGATAAAATCAAATATTTGATTTTAATATTTTTCCTCCAATATTTCATTTATTTTGGAGAAGTCATATTATCTCCTCTCATATATTTTAATATGAAATATTTTTGGAGAGAAAAATAATTAAAACAAAAAAATCCTCATTTCAATATTTGATAAAACTCAAATATGAAAACAGGGAAATCCCCAACTCTCTCCGAGGGTGCTTGAGTTGCTTAGGATTTCGAGGATCGTGAAATGAAATGCAATAAAATATGATATGCATGAATGATCTATGTATAACATTCCAAATTGAAAATTTGGGATGTTACAAACCTACCCCCCTTAAGATGAATCTCGCCCTCGAGATTCGGGTTAGCTAGAGAATAGGTGTGGGTGGTCTTTGCGAAGATCATCCTCTCGTTCCCAAGTGGCTTCATCCTCGGTATGGTGGCTCCACTGAACTTTGCAAAACTTGATAACCTTGCTGCGGGTGACTCGGCTGGCAAATTCGAGAATCCTGACTGGTTTCTCCTCATAGGTCAAATCACTGTCCAACTGAATCGCCTCCAAGGGTACTGTATCTCTTAACGGTATATCGGCCATCTCAGCATGACACTTCTTCAGCTATGAAACATGAAATACATCATGAACTCCTGACAGTCCTTCAGGTAACTCCAACTTGTAGACAACTTCTCCCATACGTTCCAAAATTCGATACGGTCCTACAAATCTCAGGGCTAACTTTCCCTTAACTCCCAAACGTTTCACTCCTCGCAGGGGTGACACTCGCAGATATGCTCTATCTCCAATTTCATAGGTTATTTCCTTGCGTTTTGAATCTGCATAACTCTTCTGCCTGGACTGAGCTATCTCCAGTCTATCTCGGATCAACTTAACTTTCTCTTCAGACTCTTTGATCAAATCTGGTCCAAACAGTTGCCGGTCTCCGACTTCATCCCACATCAACGGTGTTCTGCACCTTCGTCCATACAGGGCTTCAAACGGTGCCATCTTCAAACTAGCTTGATAGCTATTGTTTTATGAGAACTCCGCGTAGGGAAAATTTTCATCCCAACTAGATCCATAATCTAGCGCACGGGCCCTCAACATATCCTCCAGAATCTGGTTGACTCTCTCGGTCTGTCCATCTGCCTGTGGGTGGAATGCTGTGCTGAACTCCAACCTTGTCCCCAAAGTTTGGTGTAGCTGATGCCAAAACTTTGAAGTAAACTATGTCCCTCTATCTGATACGATGGTCCTCGGAACTCCATGCAGACATACGATCCTGGTCATATATATCTTGGCCAACTTTGCACTTGTATAGGTAGTTTTCACTAGGATAAAGTGAGCTACTTTGGTCAAGCGATCAACTACTACCCATATAGAATCATATCCTAATTTGGTTCTGGGTATCCGATGATAAAATCCATGCCAAGTTTATCCCACTTCCATTCGGGTATCGGCATAGGCTGTAACAATCCTGCTAGCTTTTGATGCTCAGCCTTCACTCTCTGACATACATCACATACGACTACATACTCGGCAATATCCTTCTTCATACCAGTCCACCAGAAACGTTCCTTCAAATCCAAATACATCTTGGTGTTCCTGGGGTGTATCGAGTATGGAGAGTCATGAGCCTCCTGAAGTATTAACTTCCTGATCTCTGTGTCATTGGGCACATAAATACGGTCCTCGAACCATAAGGTGTCGTGCTCATCCTCATGAAAACCTTTGGCCTTTCCTTCGCTCATTCTCTCTTTTATCTTGGAAATCTCTTTGTCATCCTTCTAAGCTTCTTGAATCTTTCCTAACAATGTAGACCGAACCTCCATTGTTGCAACAAAACCTCTAGGAACAATCTCCAATCGAAGTTCCCTGAGATCCTCTGCTAACTCCTTCGGCAATCCCGTGCTCACTAGGGTATTAGCATAACTCTTCTGACTCAAAGCGTCGGCTACGACATTGGCCTTGACTGGATGATAGTGAAGCTTCATGTCATAATCCTTTATAAGCTCCAACCATCTTCTTTGCCTAAGGTTTAGATCCTTCTGTGTGAAAATGTACTTCAAACTCTTATGATCCGTGTACACATCACAACGATTTCCAATAAGGTAATGTCTCTAGGTCTTCAACGCATGCACTACGGCAGCCAACTCCAAATCATGCATGGCATAATTCAATTTGTGCGGTTTTAGTTGTCGTGAGGCATACGAAACAACTCTTCCATCCTGCATAAGCACACTTCCAAGTCCTTGGCGAGAGGCATCGCAATACACTTGAAACTCCTTGCGTATATCCGGCAGAATCAACACTGGGGCTGTAGTCAAATGTTTCTTTAACTCCGGAAAACTCACCTCACATTCTTCTATCCATTTAAATTTGGTATCCTTCTTCAATAGCTCTGTCATTGGCTTCGCAATTTTGGAAAAATTCTCAATGAATCTCCGATAGTATCCTGTGAGTCCAAGAAAACTATGGATCTCACTAACTGAAGTGGGTGCCAACCATTCAGTGACTGACTGAGCCTTGGTAGGATCTACTGCTACACCTTCTCTTGATATAACATGTCCAAGGAATCCAACTTCCTTCAGCCAAAACTCGCATTTGCTGAACTTGGCATACAACTGATGTTCCCTGAGTTGCTCGAGAACTAAGCGCAAATGCTCTTCGTGCTCCTCCTCGTTCTTCGAGTATACCATTATATCATCAATGAACACCACAACAAACTTATCCAAATCATGAACACCTTGTTCATCATGCTCATGAAGTAGGCAGGGGCGTTAGTCACTCCAAACAACATGACCGTATATTCATACAACCCGTACCGTGTGGTGAATGTTGTCTTTGGTATGTCCTTCTCTCGTATCTTCAGTTGGTGATATCCAGATCGCAGATCGATCTTTGAAAACACCTTAGCTCCTTGCAGCTGGTCGAACAAATCATTGATCATCGGCAGTGGGTATTTGTTCTTGATCATCACCTCATTTAACGCACGATAATCAACAACCATTCTTAGGGACTTATCCTTCTTTTCGACCAAAAGCAGTAGGGCTCCCCATGGTGATGAGCTCCGTCGAATGTAACCTTTCTCCAATAACTCCTTGATCTGTTTCTTAATCTCCTCCAGATCATTTGCGGGCATCCAATATGGTCGCTTCGATATAGGCCCGGTGCCTGGCAATAGCTCTATCAAAAACTCGATGTCTCGATCCGGTGGCATGCCTGGTAACTCCTCTGGAAAAACATCCGGGTAATCCTTGACTACAGGAACTTCCTCCTAAACAACTCCCATGAGGGTATTCACTTGGCTACTCCTAGGCGCATGCCGAGATACATACTTGATCCTTTTTCCCTCAGGGGTGGTGAGACAAATTGACTTACTAACACAGTCAATGC
This sequence comes from Triticum urartu, assembly GCF_003073215.2. Taxonomy (NCBI): domain Eukaryota; kingdom Viridiplantae; phylum Streptophyta; class Magnoliopsida; order Poales; family Poaceae; genus Triticum; species Triticum urartu. The sequence continues at coordinate 400,133,405 of NC_053027.1, read as the reverse complement.
TTCCTCCATACTTTGATATCCAGTCAATGCCTAATATCATATCCAATCCTTGTGACTCCAAGATTATTAGGTCGGACAGAAAAACATGGCTACCAATGGTTAAGGGTATCTGGTCGCACCATCGACTAGCCATATACTCTGCTCCAGGTGAACTCACTAACAGAGGGGTCCTAAGGGTTTGGGTTGGTAGTTTAAACTTATCCACGAACTCCCTTGATATGCATGAATGCGATGAGCCAGTATCAAAAAGAACAAGGGCGGTAAAAGACTTAACCAAAAACTTACCAATAACCGCGTCTGGCTGCTCTTCAACCTCCTCCACGTTGACGTGGTTCACTTGTCCTTTGTTGAATGGATTGGGCTTATTTCTAGCACTCCCATTGCCGTTTCCATTCTTCGCTTCAGGGCACTCCGTGGCATAGTGTCCAGTCTTCCCGCGCTTGAAACAAGTAATGTGGCTTAGGTCTCTCTTCGCGGGTGTGGCTGGATTGGAGCGGTTCTGATTGTTGCTTGCTCCATTCCCATTCCCATTCCTGGGGCCAGTATGATTATGGTTACTTCCTCCATTGTGGGTGTGGCCTCCATGGTTATGAACAAGCCCTCCCGAGTTCGGGGTTAGGCGAGGCTTCGGCTGAGCTCCTGAATTATACCTTCCTTGTCCATACTTCCTCTTACGGCTCTCAATTTGCTGCTGCTTCCCTTCAATCATAAGAGCCTTTATCTACCAACTCCTGGTAGTTGTTGAATGTTGCCACCATTAACTGCGTGCTCATCTCATCATTCAGCCCTTCCATAAACTTCTCCTGCTTTGCGGCATCAGTGGCTACATCGCCAGGGGCATAGCGAGATAACTTGCTAAACTCATCCGCGTACTGAGCCACAGTATGGTTCCCCTGGCGTAAGTTGCGAAACTCACGCTTCTTCATACTCATAGCTCCAGTTGAGACATGGGCTATACGGAAAGCTTGCTGAAACTGATCCCATTTAATAGTGGCTATAGGGTAGGTGATAGCGTAATTCTCCCACCATGAGGCTGCTGGTCCATCCAACTGATGTGCGGTAAAACGCACCTTCTCAGCATCTGTACATCTTGCAGTGGTTAAATCCCTTCCAATCCTGTGGAGCCAATCATCTGCCACTATCGGCTCGGTGCTACTGGAAAACACCAGCGGCTGCAACCTCAAAAAATGAGCTAAGTTATCAACTGGTGGTGGTGGCGGTGGATTGTTGTTGTTGTTGTTGCCTTGGTTCTGAACTAACAACTGCATCAGGGTATTCTGCTGCTGGATCAACTGAGTGAGCTCCGGTGGGAGAGTAAATCCGGGGTCATGTCTCGGAGGCATCTGATGGGTTTAGAGGGAAGAGATTAGAATAGAATGAGGTCTAATGAGAAAACACTACCCATATGCACATGATACAAAAACAATCATTCCACTCAATCAATCAAGCAAGGGCATACAATCGATCTAACTATCGTTACAAAAGTGCTCGGACTATACTATTTACATGGTGGAATACTACTACTGATGTGGTGGTCTACTAAAAATATTCTTCGGTTGAAGACTCCATGATGTCTGCTCCAGCTTCGTCTTCATAGTCATCATCGCTATTGTCGGGGTCCGAGTCAGTGTCGTCGATGATAATACAGTCCTCCGAGCGAATCTCCTTGGGTTCTTCGTCTTCTCCTCCTGGTGCGGGGTCTCCCAGGAATACTCCTAGCTTCCTTTCCAGATCGCCATTCTTCTCCACTAGTACGACGATTTCCTCCTCATAATCTTCATGAGTAGTGTCGGTGTCAAAACCGGCTTATCTCGGGTAGGGGGTCCCGAACTGTGCGTCTAAGGCGGATGGTAACTGGAGGCAGGGGACACGATGTTTACCCAGGTTCGGGCCCTCTTGATGGAGGTAATACCCTACGTCCTGCTTGATTGTTCTTGATGATATGAGTATTACAAGAGTTGATCTACCACGAGATCGTAGAGGCTAAACCCTAGAAGCTAGCCTATAGTATGATTGTATGTTGTCCTACGAACTAAACCCTCCGGTTTATATAGACACCGGAGGGGGCTAGGGTTACACAAGGTCGGTTACAAGGGAGGAGATATACAAATTCGTATTGCCTAGCTTGCCTTCCACGCCAAGGAGAGTCCCATCCGGACACGTGACAAAGTCTTCAATCTTGTATCTTCATAGTCCAATAGTCCGGCTGTCCGGAGACCCCCTAATCCAGGACTCCCTCAGTAGCCCCTGAACCAGGCTTCAATGATGATGAGTCCGGCGCACAGTATTGTCTTCGGCATTGCAAGGCGGGTTCTTCTCCAAATACTTCATGGAAGATTTTTGAACACAAGGATAGTGTCCGGTCCTGCAAAACAAGTTCCACACCCCACCGTAGATAGAATAATATTTCCAGAAATCTAATCTGCTGACAGTTTAACAACGTCACATCATGGCCCGGTTCTTATCTAAACCGTTTTTCTCAACCAGCGCTGCGCATATTGCGAGGTGGTTTTTCTGCCACGACTTGTCAAAGTAGAGATCGTGTCCCCCTTATTACGGGATTCTCATCAATACGGACATTGGTAACCCAACCATGCCCGTTGGTATGACCCCTAGATCTTAGGCAAGCCCAAAACGACCACGAGGAGGACGCTTGATATTCACCCTCTTTGTAAAGAGGATGGGGCCTTTTATTTTTTTCCTCTTGTGCACAATCGAATCCTTCCCCCGCCTCGTGTTCTAACACCCAGAGCTCGGGTCAGGCGCTTCGGACCTTCAACTATGTCCGGATCTAACCTTCAAGGTCGGTGGATGCCCTCCTCTATCACAGAGGAGGACATCAAGAAGCTGAGAGAGGCCAGATATCCGACCGCCAAACTTTCGCATAGGCTGCCTACCCGAGGGCAGGTCATCCCTACTCCCGAACCCACCGAGAGTGTTGTGTTCATCTCCCACTTCCTCCGAGGACTAGGCCTCGCTCTGGATCCCTTTGTTAGGGGTCTTATGTTCTATTACGGGCTGGATTTCCATGATCTGGCCCCGGATTCCCTTCTTCACATCTCGTCATTTATTGTCGTATGTGAGGCCTTCCTCTGCATTACCCCTCACTTCGGCCTGTGGCTCAAGACCTTCGAGGTGAATCCGAAGATGATCGAGGGGCAGCATGCAGAGTGCGGAGGTGCCTTTATAAGCAAAATCACTAATGCTCCATGGCCAGAGGGTTCTTTCCCAGAGGTGTCCAGATTGTGGCAGCGGGAGTGGTTTTACATCACAGCTCCCCGAAGTGCCAAGTGGGTAGCCGCCCCCACCTTTCGCTCGGGCCCCCATCGCAACTGATGTCATGGATCAACAGGGGGCTGAGCTGGGGTCCAGAAAAGGACGTGCCAATACTGCAGAGCCGTATCCGAGATCTCTTTGAGACAGATTTCAGTCTGGTTATGGTAATGCAAGTTATGCTAGTTCATCGAGTCCAGCCTTGCAAACGCCGGCCCCTCCGTATGTGGGAATTCAACCCGGAAGGACCACGAGCTATTCAACACTTCCTCAGCATGATGCTCGAAGAGATGTACAAATCGTTCTTCGGACCCCAAATAGAGTGTGTGGACACCTCCGAGGATATGGGTTTGAGCTGCAACCGCCCTGCTACCCAAGTAATTAAGTAATCCTATGGCCGAACCCACCGTCCTTTTATTTATCATGGCGTCATTCTAAAGAATCTCTCTCTGACCAGGACTGGATAACAAAGGTGAAGATGATCAGGTGTTCGGCCCCCCTTCCTGAGGGTTTGGAAAATCCGGTATTGGACAAGATGCTTGAGTCGGCGCCTTATCTAACGCCCTCAAAGGAAGATGAAGGGGGAATTATAGAGGGCGAAAGCGGGCCTCACTCGCTACTCATTCCAACTGGGGGAATGAGCGCCTTCGCGAGGGAGGATAACCAGGGGGAAGAATCTGACATTCTCTCTCCCCGGGGAAGGAAGAGGACTACCTCTGAAGATCCAGAAACCAAGGTTTCCAAACGGGAGAAGAAATCTTCGCTAGAGGGTCCTGCCTTGGAGGGTATTCTTGCCGCACAATGTTCGCGCGGGGATCAGCCCTCTACCGAGCTATAAGTAATCAAAAAGTACTTAATAGTGAAAATATCCTACCTTACTTCCAAAGACAATAACCGATGCTTATAAATTGTAGTCCGAATCGTAGCCCTTCTCGGCAGAGTTCGCCTTTAGGGGATCTTCTTCCGGAGATTATGGAGGGCGAAACGCCTCCCCCTGACACCCCGCCTCATGAGGCGGGCAACCCTGAAGTTTCATCGCGGAGGGTATCTCCGGATCCGCCAAGGCCAGAGGATAACTGTTTGGCTACCCGGAATCCCCAGTATCCGGCTCCTAAGGAGAGCGACAGTGTGCGGTCGGACGCACTGAGGGATCTTCTGGGGCAAGCGGCCATCTCAGAAGCGCATCGTACGCTGATGGGTATGGTAATTGAAAGGATTTCATCCACTGAAAGCGGATTGCATGAAGCCTTTATGAGTCTGCTGAAAGGCTTCGAGGTACGTGAAATAGTGTATGTTTTTGATAGTGCCGCACACGTTAGGTGTGCCCTATGCAGATAGGAGCCCCTGAGACTCTGGTTGTCGTCGCGAATGGCGGCAACCCGAGGATCATATTCCCAGGTGACAACCCGACTGCCTTTATGTGCAGGTGGCTGAGGCTCCGGTGGCTAGCCGAACTGATGGGTTTACCGAGCTAAAGCGGCAACTTGATGCGGCCGATGCCGATATCATGCTTATCAACCAGCGGCTTGACGAGGCACAGGGTAAGTGATTTCTCTGGTGATCGTCACATAATAAGAGGAGCATGATGCCAGTATCTTTAATATGTTGTGACTGCAGATGGAGCTACCACCGTGGAGACCCTTCGGGCGGAGCTTGCCTGAGCCAAGGAACAAGCAAGGAGTAGCAATGCGGCCGCTCTAAAGGCGGCCGAAGAGTTGAGGGCCGAACAGGCCGCGCATTGCGAGAGCAAAGAAAGAATGGCCAAAATGGCTGTAGAGTTAAAAGATGCCGCTGATCGTTACCAACTTCTTGAAGAAGAAAGTCGAGCGAGGGCGACCGACCTGGAGAAGGCCCTGGTAGCTGCCAAGGAGGCTCGCTCCAAAATTAGAGCCGCGAAGGAGGAGCTGCATCAAGCTGCAGATATTGTGTCTGGGAAGCCCTTCTTGTTGCGGACTAAATTCGGAGATCTGAAGTATGCTCCGCTTGACCGACTGTGGAGTTCCGCGGACGCCTACGCGGATTTGGCTGCAAGTGCTGCAGATGTGGCTGAGTTCTTCAAGGATCAGAAAGATCATGAAGTGGAAAAGCTGTTCTGGTCACAGTTTCATGCTCCAGTCCGTCCGCTGCTGTTGAATGAGCGAATGGCCGAGTGGGCCGAGCTCCATAGGTTGTCCGGACTTGCCATGAGGTCCGTTGTGGATCATCTATGGCCGGGAGGGCCAAGGCCGAATAGCTATTTTAGTTTAGTGCAACAATTCCTTGGTGCTATGCCGCGTATCGATGCTATGAAGAGATCAGCGTGCATAGAGGGTGCGCAGATGGCCTTTGCCCGTGTCAAGACATACTGGGCGGAGATGGAGGCCACCACTGTTGCGACACAGGGTTCGGCCGTAGGCCGAGTGGCTGCCGAGCACTACTTTGAAGAAGTTCTTGAAGGCGCTCATTCGATAGAGGTTCAGTGCTCGAAGAATATTATGTTTTAGTGACATATACTTCCATTGTAAAAACAATGTTTTATTGAGTTATCAAGGCTATATTTAAACTTTTGCTCGAAAGTACTATGATGCCTCCTGTGTGGCCATTTATGTATATATGTATATAACCTGAAAGTTTGCAGTCGTCGGCTTCCGCCCCCACGCATATAATGCGGGGGTATTCGCAGAAAACGCGTATCCACACTTGATCCAACGTCTTGGTCCATTAAGGAGGTGGTAGCGCAGCGAACGAGGCAATCGGACTATATTGCTTTAACACTTTCAATTAGCCATAGGAGTTTGACGGTGGGGCTACTATATAGCCCCTGGTACTTTTGCGCTCCTCCGAATACGGGGCACGTACGTGACCGGGAAATGACCCTTCGTTAATGCGGAGGAATCCCAAAGATTCCGCTGAGTCATCGAGTGGTTGACCAGTCTCTCGCTATATCATGACAGTCAGTTTTCGGCTTTCTCTACTGAGGTGCTCATCCGGATGAACCAGGGCACAATCGCAGTAGTTCTCCCATTGCTACCTTAGCCGATATAACGGAACGTAAGGTACCAAAACGTGGGAGCCGGGCAAACCCAACATTTGACCAAAGACATGATTCGGAGCTGATGCATATAGGGCCAAACTCGTGACGCCAAACACTCCCTAAGGTGTTCGGTCTTTATAACATATACCAGGCCAAACAATGCCCTTAATAATAAACCCCATGTGTCCAGGTACGTTCAATATCCTGACGTGGCCACATGCCAATAACTTCAGCATCCTTCTCGGTTATGTGGAGTATCCGGAGGATGTGAGCAACAAGAGACAGTAAAAAAGGTTTACGTAGGGTCTTAATCTAAAAAGAAACCTTTGGGTGGGTCCCTGCTGCACGTCTACGCCTGTGTCTCCGTTGTGCCGTGTCCTGGACGGGTGTAGCACGATTGTCATCTGTAAAAGGAAAGAACTTAGGTGAAAGTTGTTGTGCCGAAAAAAAGAATTGATTATTACCAATGAACTATCAGAATTCAAGAGAAATCAAGTTGAGCCGGGCTGGCCCTGATTACGCGCGGGATGCCCCTGGTATCGTTTATGGGGGTTTGATCATCAAACCAATCTCATGTAAATGTGGTGGAGCACCGGACTCCTCTAACCATATCCGTGGTCTTGACGACCTGTCATTTTTTCCTGGTTGGTGAGGCCGGCTAGTTCGCGGCTGTTAAAGCCGCCTCATCCTCTTCTGCACGTAAAAAACGTTCGGTGTTTCCGCTAACTGTGATGATGCCACGTGGACCGGGCATCTTAAGCTTGAGAAAAGCATAACGCGGTATTGCATTAAAACGAGCGAAAGCCGTTCTTCCGAGTAGTGCTTGATAACCACTTCGGAATGGAGTGATGTGGAAAGTTATCCTTTCACTTCGGAAGTTATCGGGAGAACCGAATACAACCTCTAGCAGTAGAGAGCCCGTACAGCGGGCCTCTTGGCCTGGTATTACTCCCTTGAAGGTAGTATTACTATGGCTTATTTGTGTCGGGTCTATCCCCATTTTGCGGACTGTGTCCTGATATATCGGATTTAGATCACTGCCGCCGTCCATGAGGACTTATGTGAAATGGTACCCGTTTATTATTGGGTCTAACACCAAGGCCGCCAGTCCTTCGCGCCGGATACTTGTCACGTGATCCCTATGATCAAAAGTGATCGGGCAGGCCAACCAGGGGTTGAACCTGGGGATGACGAGCTCGATGGCACGTGTGTCTCGGAGTGCATGCTTGCTTCTCCTCTTTGTCACATGGATCACATTTACTGTTTTAACCTCTAGTGGGAACTTTTTCTGTCCTCCGGTGCTTTGCTGGCGAGGTTCATCCTCGTCTTCGATTGGTGTATCTTCCCCTTTGTGTTCGGCGTTTAGCTTACCGGCCTGCTTGAAGACCAAACATTCTCTGTGGGTGTGATTTGCAGGCTTGTCGGGGGTGCCGTGAATCTGACAGAGCTTGTCAAGAATCTTGTTTAGGCCAGATGTTCCTTCTCTGCTGCCTTTGAAGGGTTTTTTCCGCTGACCTGGTCGAGAGCCCCTGAATCCAGCGTTTACCGCCGTATTATCTGGGCTGCCTTCTTTATTTCGACGCTTGTTTTTTTTTCGTCGTGGTTTTCCATTGCCATCCCTGACTTCGGATGTGCTTGGGTCACTGGTGCTGCTACGGGCCAACCAGCTGTCTTCGCCCGCGCAAAAGTGGGTCATGAGGCTTGTTAGAGCTGCCATTGTTCTCGGTTTTTCTTGGCCGAGGTGTCTGGCAAGCCATTCGTCTTGGACACTGTGTTTAAAAGCTGCTAAGGCTTCGATGTCCCGACAGTCGACGATTTGGTTCTTCTTGGTGAGGAACCTATTCCAAAGCTTTCGGGTGGACTCTCTGGACTGTTGGATTATATGACTTAAATCGTCCGCATCCGGAGGTCGGACATAAGTCCCTTGAAAATTAGCCTGAAAAGCGTCCTCGAGCTCCTCCCAACTTACAATTGAGTTTTCGGGGAGGCTTTTCAGCCAGTGCCGAGCTGGCCCTTTAAGCTTGAGGGGAAAATATTTAATGGCATGGAGATCGTCTCCATCAGCCATATGAATATGGAGGATAAAGTCCTCGATCCAGACTCCAGGGTCTATGGTCCCGTCGTACGCCTCTATCTTCACCGGTTTGAATCCTTCTGGAAATTCGTGATCCAGCACCTTATCGGTGAAACACAGGGGGTGTGTGGCACCCTTGTATTGGGATATGCCGTGGTGTTCGGACGGTTGTAGTATTCGGTTTTGATTTTGTGCCGGAGCGCGCTTCCTAGATCTATAGATGGATCTGGTCGCGCCAGATGTTTGGCGCAAGTTCTCACATAGATCGTGTGTTGACTTACGTGCGACTTTGTTAGCCGCTCTATCATGGTCACAAGGTGGTGGACCCGGCCGGTTGGCCGTATTATTTTTCAGCTGTGTGGGCTCTAAGGCCTCATCGTCGAATTCAGGTAATAGCATGCGCTTTGGATAGCTATTTGTGTGGTAACTTCCGCCATACTTTGTTTCGTTGTCGAGCACTTTGTTCCACCTGCCGTTGAGCGTATCTTGTGCGGCCTTAAGCCTTTGCTTCTGCTTCTTCAGGCTCCTCGCTGTGGCAATAAGCCTTCTGCGGAGGTTCTCTTGCTCCAAGTGCGTTTCTGGGATGATGTGTGCATCTTCGTCTGGACTGTTTTCCTCCCTAGACGGGGTTTGATGAGGTTTATCCTTGGCATCGCCGTGTTCGGGCGCCAGATCCGCACTATGTTCGCCGTTTGCATCTTGATCATGCTCTGCCACCGGGGCGGTGCCGTCGTTGTTTCTCCTAGAGTCGACTGGACTGTTATTTCCTCTTGGGCTATTCTCGCTGTTTTTGCTGTGGCGGGACTTAGAGCGGCGCCGCTGACGTCGGCTCTTGGGTTGTTTGGAGGGGGCATCCTCCGCTGTCTCTTCGCCATTGCCCTCTTTGGGTGTATCCACCATGTATATGTCATGTGATGAAGTGGTTGTCTGGCACCCTGTGGGCGCTGGTTCCTGTTCGTCTCCTGCATCTTCGTTCATGCCGTCGATGTCTTCGGAGTCGAAGTTAAGCATGTCAGTTAAGTCGTCGACAGTGGCTACTAAGTGGGTGGTGGGTGGGCAGCGAATTTCTTCGTCGTCCGCATCCCATTCTAGCCGAACATAGTTCGGCCAAGGTTCTCCTGATAGGGAGAGAGACCTTAATGAATTTAGCACGTCACCAAAAGGCGAGTGCTGAAAGATATCCGCAGAGGTAAACTCCATGATCGGCGCCCAGTCGGGTTTGACGGGCACGGATGTGGGCGGCTCGGAGTCTGTGGCCGGAGATGAATCCAGTGGTTCGGCGACACGGCTCTCGTAAGGGGTAAAGTGAGCATCCGGCTCTATCGCCGCTGAGAGCGCGACCTTCGTGGTGGGGTCTATCCCTCCACTCTCGGATGGCGCGATTTGCTCTGGATTGATGGCCGGAGTAGTTGCAGATGCGATCTCCCAAACATTGTCCGACGGCAAAGTTACGTCATGCTCATCGCAACTGTGCGGGTCACCTGACATGGGCTCAAATCTGTCGAAGATCAGTCTCAGCGGATGTCGGCCGTGTAGTTCAAGTTTCCGAATCTGACCTGATGGCCAGGGGCGTAGCTCTCGATCTGCTCCAGACGGCCAAGCGAATTGGCCCACAGTGCGAAGCCACCGAATACAAATATCTGCCCGGGGAGGAAAACCTCACCCTAGACCGCATCGCTATTGATGATTGAAGGAGCCATCAAGCCTTACGGTGACGACATAGTGGAACTCTCAATGAAAGCACCAATGTCGGTGTAAAAACTGGCGGATCTAGGGTAGGGGGACCCGAACTGTGCGTCTAAGGCGGATGGTAACAGGAGGCAGGGGACACGATATTTACCCAGGTTTGGGCCCTCTTGATGGAGGTAATACCCTACGTCCTGCTTGATTGTTCTTGATGATATGAGTATTACAAGAGTTGATCTACCATGAGATCGTAGAGGCTAAACCCTAGAAGCTAGCCTATAGTATGATTGTATGTTGTCCTACGGATTAAGCCCTCCAGTTTATATAGACACCGTAGAGGGCTAGGGTTACACAAGGTCGGTTACAAGGGAGGAGATATACAAATCCGTATTGCCTAGCTTGCCTTCCACACCAAGGAGAGTCCCATCCGGACACGGGACGAAGTCTTCAATCTTGTATCTTCATAGTCCAACAGTCCGGCCAAAGGATATAGTCCGGCTGTCCGGAGACCCCCTAATCCAGGACTCTCACAAGTAGCCTTAAGTTCTTCCTACAGTTCTGTGATCCTAGTCATCGCCTTCTTCAGGTCTATCATTCCTGCGCACATCTGGTTCTCCTGGCGACGAATGTGTTGGTTTAACTCCTGGATGAAAGCTGCAATTGATATATCCTTCCTGGTGCTGATCATCTCCCATTGCTCATCTCAGCGCCCAAAAATTTGATAGATAGTATCCTTAAGCTCCTTATGATAAACTTCTCCAATGTGTCCCATGGTGATGTGAGCTGCCATCCTCTTTCCTAGACTCCAGGTTGGTGCATCGAATGAAAACTCTATGGGCTTAGTGACTGGCGTGAATGTCCTTCCTGGAACTTGAACTTGAATCATCCATCGCTCCTCTTCTGTTAAGGTGGCGTTGTAAGTCCCGGTGAAGCTTGGTATTCCAATGTTCAGGTACCTAGTGACTTCCTTCAAGTGTCGTCCAAAGGGTGCTTCTTCATCCGGTTGTGCAAACTTGTTCCTTGTGTCCACCATCCTAAAGAGTAGAAAATGGAGAGGAGTCAGAAATTAGAAGAGAGTAGTGATATAGGGCTTTAGCTTAGTGGTCGTGTCCTACACTCAGCGTGTGCTCTGATACCATCTTGTAGCGACCCGACCTCAAACGGTCAAGTCTCTGTGCTTCAGTGTCATCCCTGGATCGGTAATGCTGACACACACAGTACTCGATGATTTATAATAGAGTAGAAATCACACACTTATTACATTGAATGTCTCAAAAGAGAACTTATTACAATAAATATGGCTTAAGGCCATCTAATATGATAACAACGGAAGGCTTGGAAGCTAAAGTGAGTCCATCAACTCCAATGGCATAGCTGAGCTGCACGGAAACGACCTAACGAACCTTACTCCTTGTCTGAAAAGTCTACAACATAATACGTTGCATCCCAAAAACGGGTCAGCACATGGAATATGCTGGCAAAGTAACACAGTAGAGCAAGAACAGAATAATGCTATCACTACATGCATATTTGGCTGGTGGAAAGCTCTATGGTTATGGTTTTCGCGAAAAGCCAATTTTTCCCTACAACAACGGAATAGATTTTATTTAACTATCATGGTAGTTGAAACATCATTGAGAAGGTTCCTCCAACTCAATCCCAATTAAAGTAATTAACAACCCAACAATATTAGTTTAGAGTGATGAGATACTTATGATACTCCAAGTACTAGATACTCAAGATGTCCATAGCCGGGGACACGGCTAACCATGATTAGTTTATACACTCTACAGAGGTTTGCGCACTTTTCCCCACAAGACTCGATCTCCTCTGTTGGATTTCTCGCACTTTATCATGTTTGAGAAACGGATGACCGGGACACAGTCTTTCAGAAGCATTAACCCCTTACTCCGGGCAGACCATACCAACCTACATCCCTCTACCTGCTGATCCACCTCTTCGGGAGCTTCACGCAACTTACTCAACTATGCTAGAGCCCATAATAGCTTGTGGCTGCACACGGAAGTTTCTAGCATGTAAATATCTCACTTCCCTTTGAGCCTGGGTGGCGGACCATAGGATTATCACACGGGTACTCCGGGATATCCTAGGACAACACTGGATTCCCCAGGTGCCCAACAAACAATCCACCTAGATGTGTATTCAAGTTGCCATCTTAATTTGAACCATTAATTAGCAATCTCACATCTGTCATGGATTTCACTCACCCAACCACGTCTATGAGCATAGCATAGCAATATAAGCAACACGAAGAAGTAACTCCCAAGGTTTGAGTCTAACAGGGCAATAGGTTCTACCTCATCAACTACTTCCCAACCCACATGTTAATCACATCCTAATCATGCAATGTTTGAGGATTGGAACTAATGCATAAAAACTGGGTGATAAAGGGGTATGATTAAAGTGTTACTTGCCTTGCTGATGATCCGCAAAACCTAGGGACTCGTAGTAGCATGCTTCGCACTCCGGGTGTTCTATCGCAAAAAAACAATAGAATACATAAGCAATCAAGCAAAGAAACACGGCTAAATCTCAAACAAGAAGATCTAACCAGAAAGTTCAACTTAAGAACTCCGGTTTGCCAAAAGAATCAAATCAAACGAAGCAACAAAACACAAACTGCAAAAGAAATAAGATCCGTTTACTAATCTGGAATAAGGTCAAATTTTACAGTAGCAAAAGCTTGTTCAAGTTGGTTAAATGGAAAGAGGGTTTCGAGACGAAGATCTAGGCATTTGAATCGCCTGATTCCAACAAACGAGCGAAAAGATAAACTAAAACGAAAATCGGATCAGAAATCGCGATCGGAAATAATCGCGGAAAATCCGAGAAAAAGAAAACTGACGAACATGCTAACGAATGAACGTTTGTTCTCTGTGGCTAACGAGTGAACACCGTTCGTTAAAACGAATGTACGGACAAACGTCCGCAAAGTAACTAAACCGAGAAAAACCGGCGAACCGATTTAAAAAAATGAACTAGGGTTTCTAAAAAAACCGGATCGGTTTTCTAGAGAAAACCGGCGGCGGCGGCGTATACCTCCGGCTTTCATGGCGGGGCGGCGAGGTGCGGCGGCAGCAGCGTGTGGCGGCCGCGGTGTGCGGCAGCACAGCGGTAGCGACGGCGGCTAGGCGGCGGCTTGCGGGCGGCGGGGCGACGGTAGGTGGCGGCTTGGGGTCCCGAGGGCCCCGGGTATCGGCTTATAAGGGGAGGGGCGGCGGTGGCTTGTGGGAGGGGCCGGGCGGAGTCCCGGGCGACGACGGCTTGCGCCGGCCATGTCCTGGCCGGACTCGGCGCGGGAGGCGGCGGCTTGGGCAGGCGGGCCGGCGGCCTGGCTCGGCTGGGCCTCGGCCCAGTCGGGCGCTGCGTTTTTTTGTTTTTTTAAATAATTTCACCGGAACCAAATAAATCCTAGAAAATAAAATAAATCCCATAATGCATCATCAAGTTTGTTGGACCAATTCTTTCTAGATCTATTAACAGTCTTTTGCAAAATTAATTTGAGCTCTCTGTTACTCAATTCTACTTGATCACTAGAGTGTGGGTGATATGGAGATGCAATTCTATGGTTAACATCATACATAGCCAACATTTTACGAAAGGCACCATGAATAAAATGTGAACAACCATCAGTCATTAAATATCTAGGGACTCCAAACCTCGGAAAAATAACTTCTTTAAGCATCTTAATAAAGGTGTTATGATCAGCACTACTAGTTGGAATAGCTTCTACCCACTTAGTAACGTAATCAACAACTACTAAAATATGTGTATACCCATTATAGGAAGGAAACAATCCCATATAATCGAAGCCCCAAACATCAAATGGTTCAATAACAAGTGAATAATTCATAGGCATTTCTTGACGTCTACTAATATGACCGATTCTTTGACATTCATCACAAGATAAGACAAACTTATGGGCATCCTTGAAGAGAGTAGGCCAATAAAAACTAGATTGCAATACCTTATGCACAGTTTTATCTCCAGCGTGGTGCCCTCCATAAGCCTCGGAGTGACACTTGCATAGGATCTGTTCCTGTTCATGCTCAGGTACACAACGTCTAATAATACCATCTACTCCTTCTTTATAAAGATGTGGGTCATCCCAAAAGTAATGTCTCAAATCATAGAAAACCTTTTTCTTTTGCTGGTATGTGAAACTAGGTGGTATGAATTTAGCAACAATGTAATTAGCATAATCAGCATACCATGGAGCAGTACAAGAAGCATTTATGACAGCTAATTGTTCATCAGGAAAGCTATCATCAATAGGTAGTGGGTCATCAAGAACATTCTCTAACCTAGACAAGTTGTCTGCAACGGGGTTCTCAGCTCCCTTTCTATCAATAATATGCAAATCAAATTCTTGTAGCAAGAGAACCCATCTAATAAGTCTAGGTTTAGCATCTTTCTTTTCCATAAGGTATTTAATAGTAGCATGATCAGCGTGAATAGTTACTTTAGAATAAAAAATATAATGTCTGAACTTATCACAAGCAAAAACACTGCTAAAAATTCTTTTTCAGTAGTAGCATAATTTCTCTGGGCATTATCTAGTGTTTTACTAGCATATTGGATAACATTCAGCTTCTTATCAACTCTTTGTCCTAGAACAGCACCTACAACATAATCGCTAGCTTCACACATAATTTCAAAGGGTAGATTCCAATCAGGTGGCTGAAAAATAGGTGCAGAAATCAAAGCTTTTTTAAGTATTTCAAATGCTTCTACACAATCATCATCAAACACAAAAGGAATATATTTTTGTAATAGGTTAGTCAGAGGGCGAGAAATTTTTGAGTAGTCCTTAATGAACCTCTTGTAAAAACCGGCATGACCAAGGAAACTTCTTATACCTTTGATGTCCTTGGGACATGGCATCTTTTCAATAGCATCAACTTTAGCTTTATCAACTTCAATACCTCTTTCAGAAATTTTATGCCCCAAGACAATACCTTCATTTACCATAAAGTGGCACTTCTCCCAGTTCAAGACAAGATTAGTTTCTTCAAAAATCATCAAAAGAGGATCCATAAATGGAGAAATTGTCCATGAAAACCTCACAAATCTTTTCACAAAAGTCAGAGAATATAGCCATTATGCATCTTTGAAAGGTAGCAGGTCCATTACATAAACCAGAAGGCATACGTCTATAAGCAAAAGTACTGAAAGGGCAAGTAAAAGTGGTGTTTGCTTGATCATCAGCTGACACATGTATTTGAGAGAAGCCAGAGTAACCATCTAGAAAGCAAAAATGTGTATGTTTGGATAATCTTTCTAGCATTTGATGAATGAAAGGCAAAGGGTAATGATCTTTTTAGTAGCTTTATTTAATTTGTGAAAATCAATTACTATCCTATAACCTGTAATATTTTTTTGTGGAATCAATTCATATTTATCATTAGGAACGACAGTAATACCTCCCTTCTTAGGGACACAATGGACAAGACTTACCCACTGACTATCAGGAACGGGATAAATTATACCTGCCTCCAGAAGTTTTAATATTTCCTTTCTTACCACTTCTTTCATCTTAGGATTTAGCCGTCGTTGGTGATCAATAACTGGTTTGGCATCTTTTTCCAAATTTATTTTGTGTTGACATAGAGTGAGACTAATGCCCTTAAGATCATCAAGAGTATATCCAATAGCAGCACGGCGATTCTTCAGAGTTTTCAATAATCTCTCTTATTCATGCTCTGAAAGGTTAGCACTAATAATAACATGATATATCTTCTTTTCATCAAGATAAGCATATTTAAGTGTATCAGGCAATGGTTTAAGCTCGAACATGGGATCACCCTTGGGTGGAGGAGGATCCCCTAGGATTTCAACAGGCAAGTTGTGTTTCAGAATAGGTCCCTGTTTAAAGAATACCTGATCTATTTCCCTTGTTTCATTCATGAACATATCATTTTCATGGTCTAGCAAATATTGTTATAAAGGATCAGTAGGAGGCACGACAATAGAAGCAAGACCAATAATTTCATCTTTACTAGGCAATTCCTCATCACGGGGTTGTCTATGAAACTTAGCAAAATTAAACTCATGAGACATATCCCCTAATCCAACAGAAAGAATATCCTTATTGCAGTCTATCTTAGCATTAACAATATTCAAGGAGGGTCTACCAAATATAATGGGACAAAGGCTATCTTGTGGGGAACCAAGAACAAGAAAATCAGCAGGATATTTAACCTTCCCACACAAGACTTCAACATCTCTAACAATCCCAATTGGTGAAATAGTATCTCTATTGGCAAGCTTAATGGTAACATCGATATCTTCTATCTCAGCAGGTGCAATATCATGCATAATTTCTTTGTATAAGGAATGAGGTATTTCACTTGCACTAGCACCCATATCACATAAGCCATGATAGCAATGATCTCCTATTTTAATAGAAATAACAGGCATGCCTACAACAGGTCCATGTTTATTTTTAGTATCAGGTCTAGCAATTCTAGCATTCTCATCACAGAAGTAAATAACATGCTCATCAATATTATCGGCCAAGAGATCTTTAACCATAGCAATATTAGGTTCAACTTTAACTTGCTCAGGGGGTTTGTGTGTCCTAATATTACTTTTGTTGACTACAGTTGAAACTTTAGCATGATCCTTTATTCTAACAGGGAAAGGTGGTTTCTCAACATAAGCAGTAGGAACAACAGGATCACTATAAGTGATAGTCTTTTCTTCAACTTTAATAGGTGCAACTACTTTTACTTTAATGGGAGGATTATATTTAAACCACTTCTCCTTAGGGAGATCAACATGAGTAGCAAATGATTCACAAAAGGATGCTACTATCTCAGAGTCAAGTCTATATTTAGTGCTAAATTCACGAAATGCATCAGTATCCATAAAAGATTTAACACAATCAAACTTAGGTGTTATACCTGACTCCTTACCTTCGTCGAGGTCCCAATCTTCAGATTTGCGTTTAATTCTTTCCAATAAATCCCATTTGAATTCAATAGTCTTTATCATAAAAGATCCAGTACAAGAAATATCGAGCATGGAGCGATTACTGAGAGAAAGCCGAGCATAAATTTGTTGAATAATCATTTCTCTTGAGAGCTGATAACCCACTAGTATAGGGGATCGCAACAGTTTTCAAGGGTATAGTAGTCAACCCAAATTTATTGATTCGACACAAGGGGAGCCAAAGAATATTCTCAAGTATTAGCAGCTGAGTTGTCAATTCAACCACACCTGGAAAGTTAATATCTGCAGCAAAGTGTTTAGTAGCAAAGTAATATGATAGTAGTGGTAACGGTAGCAAAAGGTAACAGTAGCAAAAGTAGTGTTTTTGGTATTTTGTAGTGATGATAGCAATAGCAACGGAAAAGTAAATAAGCGAAGAACAATATGTGGAAAGCTCGTAGGCAATGGATCAGTGATGGAGAATTATGCCGGATGCGGTTCATCATGTAATAGTCATAACCTAGGGTGACACGGAACTAGCTCCAGTTCATTGATATAATGTAGGCATGTATTCCGAATATAGTCATATGTGCTTATGGAAAAGAACTTGCATGGCATCTTTTGTCCTACCCTCCCGTGGCAGTGGGGTCCTTACGGAAACTAAGGGATATTAAGGCCTCCTTTTAATAGAGTACCAGAACAAAGCATTAACACATAGTGAATACATGAACTCCTCAAACTACGGTCATCACCGGTAAGTATCCCGATTATTGTCACTTCGGGGTTAACGGATCATAACACATAATAGGTGACTATAGACTTGCAAGATAGGATCAAGAACTCTCATATATTGATGAAAACATAATAGGTTCAGATCTAAAATCATGGCACTCGGGCCCTAGTGACAAGCATTAAGCATAGCAAAGTCATAGCAACATCAATCTCAGAACATAGTGGATACTAGGGATCAAACCCTAACAAAACTAACTTGATTACATGATAGATCCCATCCAACCCATCACCGTCCAGCAAGCCTATGATGGAATTACTCATGCATGGCAGTGAGCATCATGAAATTGGTGATGGAGGATGGTTGATGATGACGATGGCGACGGATTCCCCTCTCCGGAGCCCCGAACAGACTCCAGATCAGCCCTCTCGAGAGGTTTTAGGGCTTGGCGGCGGCTCCGTATCGTAAAACGCGATGATTTCTCCTCTCTGATTTTTTTCTCCCTGAAACCAAATATATAGAGTTGGAGTTGGAGTCGGAGGAGCTCCAGGGCCCCCCCACCCTCGTGGCTAGGGTGTGGACCCCCTGGTCTTTATCTTTTGCAAGGATTTTTTATTATTTCCAAATAGACGTTTCGTGAAGTTTCAGGTCATTCCGAGAACTTTTGTTTATGCACATCAATAACACCATGCTAATTCTGATGAAAACAACGTCAGTCCGGGTTAGTTCCATTCAAATCATGCAAGTTAGAGTCCAAAACAAGGGCAAAAGTGTTTGGAAAAGTAGATACGACGGAGACGTATCAACTCCCCCAACCTTAAACCTTTGCTTGTCTTCAAGCAATTCAGTTGACAAACTGAAAGTGATAAAGAAAAACTTTTACAAATTCTGTTTGCTCTTGTTGTTGTAAATATGTAAAGCCAGCATTCAAGTTTTCTACAAAGATTATGAACTAACCATATTCACAATAGCTCTCAGGTCTCATGTTTACTCATATCAATGGCATAATCAACTAGCGAGCAATAATAATAAATCTCGGATGACAACACTTCCTCAAAACAATCATAATATGATATAACAAGATGGTATCTCGCTAGCCCTTTCTGAGACCGCAAAACATAAATGCAGAGCACCTTTAAAGATCAAGGGCTGACTAGACATTGTAATTCATGGTAAAAGAGATCCAGTCAAGTCATACTCAATGTAAACTAACAGTAATGAATGCAAATGACAGTGGTGCTCTCCAACTGGTGCTTTTTAATAAGAGGATGATGACTCAACATAAAAGTAAATAGATAGGCCCTTCGCAGAGGGAAGCATGGATTTGTAGAGGTGCCAGAGCTTGGTTTTAAAATAGAGATGAATAATATTTTGAGTGGTATACTTTCATTGTCAACATAACAACCAAGAGATGGCAATATCTTCCATGATACACACATTATAGGAGGTTCCCAAACAGAATGGTAAAGTTTATACTCCCCCTCCACCAACAAGCATCAATCCATGGCTTGCTCGAAACAACGAGTGCCTCCAACTAACAAGAGTCCCAGGGGAGTTTTGTTTGCAATTATTTTGATTTGATTTGCATAAAGCATGGGACTGAGCATCCCGGTGACCAGCCATTTTCTCGTGAGTGAGGAGCGGAGTCCACTCCTCTCGAGAATAACCCGCCTAACATGGAAGATACGAACAACCCTAGTTGATACATGAGCTATTCGAGCATGCAAAACAGGCTATTTATTTGAAGGTTTAGAGTTTGGCACATACAAATTTACTTGGAACGGCAGGTAGATACCGTATATAGGTAGGTATGGTGGTCTCATATGGAATAACTTTGGGGTTTATGGAGTTGGATGCACAAGCAGTATTCCCTCTTAGTACAGGTGAAGGCTAGCAAAAGACTGGGAAGCGACCAGCTAGAGAGCGACAACAGTCATGAACATGCATTAAAATTAATCAACACCGAATGCAAGCATGAACATAAATATAATCCACCATGAACATAAATATCGTGAAGGCTATGTTGATTTTGTTTCAACTACATGCATGAACATGCGCCAAGTCAAGTCACTTAAATCATTCAGAGGAGGATACCACCCTATCATACCACATCACAACCATTTTAATAGCATGTTGGCATGCACGGTAAACCATTATAAGCTCCTAGCTAATCAAGCATGGCACAAGAAACTATGATCTCTAATTGTCATCGCAAACAGTTTTATTCATAATAGGCCGAATCAGGAACGTTGAACTAATCATATTTACAAAAACATGAGAGGTCGAGTTCATACCAGCTTCTCCCATCTCAATCAGTTCATCATATATCGTCATAATTGCCTTTCACTTGCACGATCGAACTGTAGCGACCAGACCTCAAACAATCTGATCTCTGTGCTCCGGTGTCATCCCTGGATCAGTAATGCTGACACCACACAGTACTCGGAGGATTTATAACAGAGTAGCAATCACAAACTTATTACATCGAGTGTCTCAATTGAGAACTTATTACAATAAATATGGCTTAAGGCCATCTAATAACGATAACAGCGGAAGGCTTGGAAGATAAGTGAGTCCATCAACTTCAACGGCATCACTGAGTATAGAACCACGACCTAAAAACTCCTTAATCGTCGTCTGAAAAGTTTGCAACATTAACGTTGCAGCCCGAAACGGGTCAGCACATGGAATATGCTGGCAATGTAACACATAGAGAGTAATGGAATGAAACAGCTATTCTATATGCATATTTGGCTGGTGGAAAGCTCTATGGTTACAGTTTTGCGTAAAGCCAATTTTTCCCTACTGCAAAGGAATAAATTTATTTAACTATCATGGTAGTTGTTAAACATTGAGAATGGTTGACAACATTCTCAATCCCAATTAAGCATCATCATTAACAAAGCCCAACAAAATTAATTTAGGGTAACATGATGAGATTCACATGATAATCCAGGTACTAGATACTCAAGTTGTCCATAACCGGGGACACAGCTAATCATGATTAGTTTAATACACTCTGCAGAGGTTTGCGCACTTTTCCCCACAAGACTCGATCGCCTCCGTTTGGTTTCTCGCACTACAAGGTGTTTGAGAATACGGATGACCGAGACATAGTCTTTCAGAAGCGCTAGCACCTTACGATCGGGTAGACCGTACCACCTACATCCCCTACATCTGCTAGTCTACCACTGTAAGAGTTCGCACGATTTAGTCAACTATGCTAGAGCCCATAATAGCTTGTGGCTGCACACGGAAGTTTCTAGTATGAATAATCTCATGATCCCTTTGAGCCTGGGTGGCGGTCCAAAAGAAAACAGGCAAGTCCTGGATTACCCAGGTGCCTCAATCCACCCAGATGTGTGTTTAAGTTGCCACCTTAGATAAACCATTAATTAACAAACTCACATCTGTCATGGATATCACTCACCCAATCCACGTCTACTAGCATAGCATGGCACAATAAGCAAACGTAGAAGTAACTCCCAAAGGTTTGATATATAACAGGTGATAGGTACTACCTCAACTACTTCCCATCCCACAATTTAATTAGATCCTAATCATGCAATGTTTGAGGATTGATCTAATGCAATAAAATCTGGGTAGTAGAAAAGGTATGATCAAAGTGTTACTTGCCTTGCTGATGATCCACGAAACCTAGAGATTCGAACTAACAGGCGGCGCACTCCGGGTATTCTATCGCAGACAAACAAACAAGCATACAATAAGTACTCATCTAATGCACAGGTAAAAGTCAAATAAGAGATCTAACCAGAAAATTCAACTTAAGAACTCCGGTTTGCAAAAAGAATCAAATCGAACAAAGCAACGAAAGTCAAACGGCGAAAGAAAACAACTTCGTTCTACTAATCTGGATCTAAGGCAATTTTTACAGTAGCAAAAACTTGTTTAAGTTGGTTAAATGGATAGAGGGTTTCGAAACGAAACTCCAGGCGCTTGAATCGCCTGATTCCGATAAATGAGCGAAATGTTATACTAAAACGAAAATCGGATCAGGAATCGCGATCAGAAAAATCGCGGATTTAATCCGAGAAAAAGAAAAACGACGAACGTTCGCTAGAACGAACGAACGGACGAACGCTCGCTAATTAAATAAATCGGAAAAACCGATCTATTTAAAAAAACCGAAACTAAAAAAAACCGATGGAAAAACCGAACGGTTTTTCGAAAAAAAAAAGAAAAAAACCGGCGCGGAAATCGAGGCGACCTCGGGCGGCAAGTCGGTGGCCGCGGCGCGGCGGACGAGGCTTGGCGGCTAGGGTTCAGGGGCGCGGGCGGGCTGGCTGGCTGGGCTCCCTCCCCCCGGCTTATAAAGCCTAGCGGGTCGGGAGTCCGGGTCGGACACGGCCCCTAGGTCGGTTTGTTTTTTTAAATAATTACGTGCAGAAGAAAAATAAAAAGAAATACTCAACGGACTCCAAAAATCCCGAAATAAATTTTCCCGGGCTTCTAAAATCAAGCCGCACAAGGTGAACATTTATTTGGGCCTAAATGCAATTTTGAAAAACGCTCATTTTTCCTAAATTCAAATAAAATAACGAAAAACTCCGAAATAAAATCTTATTTGATTTTTTTATTAAATCCTCAATATTTCTTTATTTTGGGAAAGTCATTTTATTCCCTCTCTCATATTTTTGTAATAGAAATGATTGATGATAAAATAAATAAAATCAAATGATCCTATTCTCAAAATTTGAGAAAACTCAAATATGAAAATAACAAAATCCCCAACTCTCTCCGTGGGTCCTTGAGTTGCGTAGAATTTCTAGGATCAAAACCAAAAGCAAATAAAATATGATATGCATTAATGATCTAATGTATAACATTCCAAATTGAAAATTTGGGATGTTACACGAACGATGTGGATAATAATAATGGTGCACGTGCATTGGACTAAGCTGGAATCTGCAAGCATTCAATAAACAGGAGAAGACAAGGCAATATGGTCTCTTTTGTCAGATCAACAATAATGCATATAAGAGCCACTTTAACAATTTAATCGTGATCTTCTCCTATCGACCCCTAAAGAAAAGAAAAGAAATAAAACTATATACACGGGAAAGCTCCCAACAAGCAAAAAGAAGAACATGAAATCTTTTTGGGTTTTCTTTTTAA
Organism: Triticum urartu; assembly: GCF_003073215.2. Classification (NCBI taxonomy): domain Eukaryota; kingdom Viridiplantae; phylum Streptophyta; class Magnoliopsida; order Poales; family Poaceae; genus Triticum; species Triticum urartu. Next base: position 400,110,539 of record NC_053027.1, on the reverse strand, counting down.
TTACTACTACAAGCATGGAAAGTAAACTAATTAAAAGCTACAACTATTTTTTGGTTTTTCTTAAGGTTTATTAAACACACAACAAGAAAGCATAAAAAGGAAATAAACTAGCATGAATGATACAATGAAAAAGTATGAGCACCGACATCTAGCAATGAGTGTGTGAACATGAATGTAATGTCAGTGAGAAACACGTACTCCCCCAAGCTTAGGCTTTTGGCCTAAGTTGGTCTATGGCCATGGTTGGCCTGGCGAATATCCATAGTAATAGTTGGGGTCGTACTGCGAAGAAGAAGACTCTGATTGCCACTGGTTGGCAATCATCTCCGGATCCCACTGGTAATTAGACTGTCGTGGAGGATCAATTTGTGGTTCCGACTCTGGCTCTGTGGATGATATAGGGTTCCGGTAAGGGTGAATGTCCTCCGGCGAGACGAGGTACTGGCCTGTAGATAAATCAAACAAGGAAGGAGCAGGCAAGGTGATAGTCTCACGATGACGTTTATCAAAGAACAATTTGTATTTCAGCTCCCCTTCCCTATTCTTTATAATAAAATCATGAGCTACCATACTCTTCTAGTCTAAATAAATAGTAGGCATCGCTTTTTCTTCTTTTTCATAGTGCCTAATAGGTATGTTAAAATGTGCAGCTAGGCGTGAAGCATAGATGCCTCCAAAGATGGGGCCCTTTGTACGGTTCAGACTTAACCATTTAGCAATAATACTGCCCATACTAATATAGTCATCATGGAATAAACCATGGAACAAAATAAAAATATCAGGAACACTAAGGTTTCCACAGTTTCCGCGACCAATTAAGCAACGACTAGCAAATATTGCAAAGTAGCGTAAAATAGGAAAATGTATGCTAGTGATTCGTGCATCAGAAACCTTCCTTGTTTCCCCTACAGTGATAGTGTTAATAAAACTATCCACATCTTTACGATGTGGTTCCTCTAAGCTACCCTCGAAAGGTATTTTGCAAACCCTACAAAATTCATATAGTGACATCTTCTTAACCACATCATATAAATGAAACTCTACTGAAGGAGGTGATTCCCTAGGATAATAGTAGAAGTTTTGCACAAAAGTATTGGTGAGTAAGAGATACTGTTCGCGTTGGTCAGGGAGGAAGTCGGTGAGGCCTGCATTCTTAACCAATTCATAAAAATCCTCATGAATCCCGGTAGCTCTCAAGAAATCATCGGAGGGCCATTCACACGGCCTAACCTCCGCGGTGCGAGGCAGATTATACTTGGGCTTCTTTGCTTCTTCATTTTGCTTTTCTTTCGAGCTTCGACTCGATGAGCCCCTCAAAAATCTCTTCATTATTTTCTGAAAAATTCTGAAATTTTTCGTAACTTCAAAAATAAAAGTAAACCAAACTCAACAATATTGATAGCAACTACTCCTACAAGTGCCTAGAGCCTATATCATGCATCAAAACTACTTGGAACCACATAAATTTGACATGCAAGCTCAAGAACAGGGTCACCTAGGCAGCACAAATTTGCAATGAATAAAGCACCAGAACAAAAACTAATTGGACTAATGGAGGAGTCACATACCAAGGAACAATCTCCCCAAGTAGTTTTGTGAGAGGTGCTTTGAGCAAGGAGATCGAAAATGGCAGCAAAATGAGCTTGGACTCGGGTTTGAACTGGACAATCGTGTTTGTGGAAGGAAGAAGGAGTGTGTGGGTGCAGGAATAAGTGGAGGAGGGCCACCATGGGCCCACGAGGCAGGGGAGCACGCCCAGGGGGGTAGGGCGTGCCCTCCACCCTCGTGGCCAGGTGGATGCCCCCGTGCTGTGTTCTCGGTGCCAAATATTCTCAAATATTACACAAAAAACATATTTAAATTTCAGGGCAATTGGAGAACTTTTATTTTCGGGGTATTTTTATATTGCACGGATAATTCAGATAACAGACAAAAAATACTATTTTTATTTTATTTAAAATAAATAACAGAAAATAAAAGGAGGGTACAGAAGGTTGTGCCTTCTAGTTTCATCCATCTCATGCTCATCAAAAGGAATCCACTAACAAGGTTGATCAGGTCTTGTTAACAAACTCATTCCGAATAACATGGAACCGGAGAAATTTCGAATAACACTATGTTACCTCAACGGGGATATGCACATCCCCAATAATAAGAATATCATATTTCTTTTTGACAGTAGGAAGAGGAAATTCAAAACCTCCAAATATAATCGATGGAATTTTTCCAATAGAGTTGATACTATGAACTTGAGGTTGTTTCCTCGGAAAGTGTACCCTATGCTCATTACCATTAACATGAAAAGTGACATTGCCTTTGTTGCAATCAATAACAGCCCCTGCAGTATTCAAAAAGGGTCTTCCAAGAATAATAGACATACTATCGTCCTCGGGAATATCAAGAATAATAAAGTCCGTTAAAATAGTAACATTTGCAACCACAACAGGCACATCCTCACAAATACAGACAGGTATAGCAGTTGATTTATCAGCCATTTGCAAACATATTTCAGTAGGTGTCAACTTATTCAAATCAAGTCTACGATATAAAGAGAGAGGCATAACACTAACACCGGCTCCAAGATCACATAAAGCAGTTTTAGTATAGTTTCTTTTAATGGAGCATGGTATATAGTGGGTACTCCTGGATCTCCAAGTTTCTTTGGTATTCCACCTTCAAAAGTATAATTAGCAAGCATGGTGGAAATTTCAGCTTTTGGTATCTTTCTTTTATTTGTAACAATATCTTTCATGTACTTAGCATACGGATTCATTTTAAGCATATCAGTTAATCGCATAAGCAAAAAGATAGGTCTAATCATTTCAGCAAAGCGCCCAAAATCCTCATCATCCTTTTTCTTGGATGGTTTGGGAGGAAAAGGCATGGGTTTCTGAACCCATGATTCTCTTTCTTTACCATGTTTCCTAGCAATAAAGTCTTTCTTATCATAACGTTGATTCTTTGATTGTGGGTTATCAAGATCAACAATAGGTTCAATTTCTATATCATTATCATTGCTAGGTTGAGCATCATCATGAACCTTATCATTAACATTATCACTAGTTTCAGGTTCATTACCAGATTGTGTTTCAGCATCAGAAATAGAAATATTATTTGGATTCTCAGGTGTTTCAGCAATAGGTTCACTAGAAGCATGCAAAGTCCTATCATTTTTCTTTTTCTTCCTTTTAGAAGGACTAGGTGCATCTATATTATTTCTCTGAGAATCTTGCTCAATTCTCTTAGGGTGGCCTTCAGGATACAGAAGTTCCTGAATCATTTTACCACCTCTAGTCATAACTCTAACATCATTATCCTTATTCTTACTATTCAGTTCATTGAGCAAATCATTTTGAGATTTAAGTACTTGTTCTACTTGAGTGGTAACCATAGAAGCATGTTTACTAATAAGTTTAAGTTCACCTTTGACATTAGCCATATAATCACCCAAGTGTTCAAGCATACCAGCATTGCGTTTTAATTCTCTACCAAAATAAGCATTGAAGTCTTCTTTCTTAACCATAAATTTATCGAACTCATCTAAGCATGGGCTAGCAAACTTAGTAAATGGCATTTCAGCTTTATCATATCTATAGAGAGAATTTACCTTTACTACCTGCGTCGGGTTATCAAGACCATGTATTTCTTCAATAGGTAATGGATTAAGATCATATGTTTCTTCAACAGGCGGTAAATTAAGACCATGTATTTCTTCAATAGGAGGTAAATTCTTAACATCTTCAGCTTTAATACCTTTTTCTTTCATAGATTTCTTTGCCTCTTGCATATCTTCAGGACTGAGAAATAGAACACCTCTTTTTTTTGGAGTTGGTTTAGGAATAGGCTCAGGAGTTGGCTTAGGAAGTGTCCAATTATTTTCATTTGTCAACATATTATTCAATAGAATTTCAGCTTCATCCGGTGTTCTTTCCCTGAAAACAGAACTAGCACAACTATCCAGGTAATCTCTGGAAGCATCGGTTAGTCCATTATAAAAGATATCAAGTATTTGATTTTTCTTAAGAGGATGATCAGGCAAAGCATTAAGTAACTTGAGAAGCCTCCCCCAAGCTTGTGGGAGATTCTCTTCTTTAATTTGCACAAAATTATATATATCCCTTAAGGCAGCTTGTTTCTTATGAGCAGGGAAATATTTAGTAGAGAAGTAATAAATCATATCCTGGGGACTACACACACAACCAGGATCAAGAGAATTAAACCATATCTTAGCATCACCCTTTAATGAGAACGGGAATATTTTAAGGATATAAAAGAAACGAGTTCTCTCATCATTAGTGAACAGGGTAGCTATATCATTTAATTTAGTAAGATGTGCCACAACAGTTTCAGATTCATAGCCATGAAAAGGATCAGATTCAACCAACGTAATTATATTAGGATCAATAGAGAATTCATAATCCCTATCAGTAACACAGATAGGTGAAGTAGCAAAAGCAGGGTCAGGTTTCATTCTAGCATTAAGAGATTGCTGCTTCCATTTAGCTAATAACCTCTTGAGCTCGTATCTATCTTTGCAAGCTAAAATAGCTAGAGCAGCTTCTTTTTCAAAAACATAACCCTCAGGAATAACAGGCGATTCATATTTATTAGGGGGAGAGTCTTCATCACCACTTTCATCAATGTTATCAGTTTCAATAATTTCATCCTCTCTAACCCTAGCAAGTTGTTCATCAAGAAATTCACCAAGTGGCACAGTAGTATCAAGCATCACTACAAATAAAAGACACATCCGTGACATTTTGGGCCGAACAAATTTTTTTCTGTCATACATATGACACTTCTAGGACGATAATTGTGACAAAAACCGGTATCATCATAGATGTGGTGGGCTCCTACTTCTATGACAAAAAATCATGATAGAAAATGGGCTTTTCGTCCTGGGCGGGCCGGAGACGTAGCTGCATGACATTCTTTGGGCCGTCCATGACGGAAAAAACCGTGGTAGAAGCGAGGGCGAGGAAAATTTCGGGGAGTTCCCGGTTACGGTGGGAGGTCAGGGGCCGAGTGATGCGCGTTTCTCTCGTACACGTACGCACGTGTGTGCGAGGCGTTGGCTCTAACTGAACCCGAGCGAGGCGTTGGGCTCTAACTAAACCCGAGCGATTGCACTGCAGGCTACGCGTTACTAAACCCGAGCGATCGATCAATGGCTGTTAACTAAACCCTATCGAGCGATTCCTTCGCTACTGCTGCTAACTGAAGCCAATCGATGCTGCCTATGGGATGAATAGTGAGCGTTGCGGGGGTGGGGGGTTGGATGAACAGTGAGCGGTGGCGTTGCCTCTGGATGAACAGGACCCCGTGGTGTGGAGGGCTGGATGAACAGTAGACGATGGAGGGGTGCCCGTGGAGGGGTGGTTGAATAGTAGCCGGTGGAGTAGCGCGCGGTGGAGGCTGGATGAACAGGAGCCCGCGGAGGCTGGAGGAGGTCGACGGTATCTCGTGGAGGCTGGAGGAGGTCGACGGTGGAGATGAACAGTATCCCGTGGAGTCCCGTTTTGCTGTACGCCACACCCCTCCCGATGAACAGGACCCCCGTTTCGACCGTAGGAGGTCCGTTTCGTCCGTTTTGCGGTACGCCACACCCCTCCCGATCAACAGGACCCCCGTTTCGACCGTAGGAGGTCCGTTTTGTCCGTTTTGCGGTACGCCACACCCCTCCCGATCAACAAGACCCCCGTTTCGACCGTAGGAGGTCCGTTTCGTCCATTTTGCGGTATGCCAGACCCCTCCCGATGAACAGGATCCCGTTTTGAACGTGGCCGGTCGAACACAAGGCCGTTTCCTCCGTTCTGTGGTACGCCAGGCCTCGTTTCCATCGTCTGTTCCGTCCAAGCCCTCCCGATGAACACGACCACGCATTCCGTTCCGACCCAGCCAGTTGGCTCCCACGCATTCTGTTGCCTCCCGATGAACACGACGCATTCCGTTGCCTCCCCATGAACACGACGCATTCCATTGCCTCCCCATGAACACGACGACGACGCTGTTTCTCCGTTCCGACCCAGCCATGTCAACGAGCCCTCGCCGTACGTATGCGCGAGTAGGCGTTCGAGACCCCGCCCGTACGTACACATATGTGGCCATATTTTCTTTCTTGCACCCTGGCCGCTGTATGTACGTGTACATGCTACGTGCGCGCCTCTACTACGACACGTGCGCGCCTCTACATCCACCAGTATATATGTACGTACATGTTCGCGACCAGAATGACAATGCTACGTACGCTTCGACCAGGTGGGTCTCGACTGTCAGGCACTTCCTTGCGTGCGAAGATGTAGCTGGTGGGTCCCAGCAGTCAGGGGGCGAATCGTTTTGTTTTTTTTGCTCGGACGCACTTCCTTGCGTGCGAAGGTGTAGCTGGTGGGTCCCAGCAGTCAGGGGGGAAACATATTTTTTGCCAAATACGGTGGCCCGCACGGTGGGTCCCTACTGTCAGGTGGAGGAATAATTATTTTGCGCGTAATAAGGAGGCACTTCCTTGCTGCGGCCGTGGACCTAGCTGTCAGCGTCTCCACGCACAGTACTCTTCCGATGAAAGTCGGTCATTGACCACATTGACCACGCCGCACCGAGAGCACCACGGCGGTGGACGACGGCGAGGCCTAGGAAGGGGACGACACGGAGGCAGGGAAGACTCGGCAGTTGTTTCCCACGCGGAGGGGAGTACGACTGTACGAGGGTTTACTAGTTCATCTGCCGTCGCCGGAGAATAACAGCAGGTGTGGGTGAGTAGAGGGATGGCTTGGCCAGCGATGGGAGTACGTGGGGCGGTGAGGCCTGCACGGCAGCACAGCCGGCCGCGGGGAGGAGGGAGCAGGCAGTCCCGCCAGCGCTTGTTTGAGCGGTTGGAGCAGGAAGAGCAGAGATTGAAGAAGCACCACGGCCGTTGGATGGACATCCAACAGTCGGTGCTTGTGCGTCAACCTTTTTTTAGGAAAGCCTCCAATCTGTGGAAAACAACATACAGCCCATCTGCCATTATTTCTAATAATTTATAGCCCATTTGCTAATTCTTAAGGTTTTTTTGGAGCCCATATTCTTTTTGTTAGCATTACAGCCCATATTGTGGCCATGGTTAAAAAATTATACAAAATTTTGCATATTTCGGTGCGGTCCAAACTATTTTTAATCCCGAAATTTTGACTCACATTCAAACTGATTTTAAAAATAAATGTATATCAATATAAAATTCAACAAATTCTCCATGCATAAAAAATAATGTAATTTCAAATCTTGAAGTAAAAAAATATATTTGAAACTAATTGCCGGTTTGATGTGTTTTAAAAATGTACAGCCCAGTTCTTATTACTGATGGGCCATTTTCTCGGCCAGCCGAATGAAAGTTCTCCTCGTCTTGAAAGATTTGCAGCCCAACAGGCCTAACAAAGAGACTTACTTGGCAAATCACAAAAAAAACTTGGCTGTGGCCATGGACCCAGCTGTCAGCCTCTCCACGTACAATACTCTTCTGATGGAAGTCGTTCCTTGACCACGTTGACCACACCGCACGGAGAGAACCACGGCGGTGGATGACGGCGAGGCCTAGGAAGGGGATGACGCGGAGCCGGGGAAGATGCGGCAGTGGAAGCCCTTGCGAAGAGGAGTATGAGGGTTCACTGGTTCGGCTGCGGTCGCCGCAGGGCCTGGCCAGCGGTGGGAATAGTAGGGGGCAGTGAGGCCTCTGCGGCAGCACAGCCGGCCATGGGGGGTAGGAGCATGTGTCACGACCGGCGCTACTTTGGGAGGCTGGAGCAAGAAGACCAAAGGTTGAAGAAGCACTACGGCCGTTGGATGGACATCGTACGGTCACTGGAGCTAGAATCGTTCATATTGACTAAGTTGACAAAGCCCTTCATCCCCGTCAACTTAGTAGGCCCACAAGTCAGCCTCCCACCAAGGTGGGTCCCAGCTAGCCGGGGGAGTATTCATTTTTTGTGCGTAATATGGAGGCACTTCCGGTGGGTCCGAGCTGACAGCGGGGGGAACGTTTTTTTCGCGAAGATGGTGGCCCGTCCGATGGGTCCCAGCAGTCAGGGGGAAACGATTTTTTTCGTAAAATACTGGTGGCCCGTCCGGTGGGTCCCCGCTGTCAGGTGGAGGAATAATTATTTTCCGCGTAATAAGGAGGCACTTCCTTGCGGCTGCCGTGGACCCAGCTGTCAGCCTCTCCACGTACAGTACTCTTCCGATGGAAGTCGGTCGTTGACCACATTGACCACGCCGCGCCGAGAGCACCACGGCGGTGGACGACGGCAAGGCCTAGGAAGGGGACAATGCGGAGCCGGGCAAGACGCGGTAGTGGATGCCCACATGGAGAGGAGTATGAGCGTTCACTGGTTCGGCTGCGGTGTGAGGCTATCATCGCCGCAGAATAACAGGGGGTGTGGGTGAGTGGAGGGATGGCCTGGCCAGTGGTGGGAGTAGTTATGGGGGCGGTGAGGCCTCCGCGGTAGCACAGCCGGCCACAGGAGGCAGGAGCGGGCGACACGACCGGCGCTGCTTTGGGCGGCTGGAGCAAGAAGACCAGAGGTTGAAGAAGCACTATGGCCGTTGGATGGACATCATACGGTCACTGGAGTATTGACTAAGTTGACAAAGCCCTCCGTCCCCGTCAACTTAGTAGGCCCACAATTCAGCCCAACAATATGGTGGGTCCCATCTAGCAGGGGGGTATCCATTTTTTTGGGCATAATAAGGAGGCACTTCCTTGCGTGCGAAGATATAGCTGGTGGGTCCGACCTCTCAGCGGGGGGAACGTTTTTTTCACGAAATAGAGAGGCCCTTCCTATCGGTCCTAGCTATCAGGTGGAGGAATCATTATTTTGCGCGTAATAAGGAGGCATTTCCTTGCATGCAGCCATGGACCCAGCTGTCAGCCTCTCCACGTACAGTCCACTTCTGATGGATGTCGTTCATTGACCACGTTGACCAGGCCGCGCCAAGAGCACCAGGGCGGTGGACGACGGCGAGGCCTAGGAAGGGAACGACACGGAGCCAGGGAATACTCGACAGTTGTTTCCCACGCGGAGGAGTACGAGGGTTTACTGGTTCGTCTGCCGTCGCCGGAGAATAACAGCATGTGTGGGTGAGTAGAGGGATGGCTAGGCCAACGATGGGAGTACGGTGGGGCCGTGAGGCCTGCGCGGCAGCATAGCCGGCCGCGGGAGGAGGGAGCAGGTAGTCCCGTCGGTGCTTGTTTGAGCGGCTGGAGCGTGAAGAGCAGAGATTGAAGAAGCACGACAACCGTTGGATGGACATCCAACAGGCACTGCTCTCGTGTGTTGACTAAGTTGACAGGGCGTTGCGTGTGCGTCAACCTTTTTTTATGAAAGCATACGCGTCAACCTATAGTAGGCACACAAGTCAGCCTCAAATCTGTGGAAAACAACATACAACCCATCTGCCATTATTTCTAATAATGTACATCCCATTTGCTAATTCTTAAGAATTTTTTTGGAGCCCATCTTCTTTTTGTTAGCATTACACCCCATATTGTGGCCACGGTTAAAAAGTATACGAAATTTTGCATATTTCGGTGTGGTCAACTGTTTTTAATCCAGAAATATCGATTCACATTCAAACTATTTTGAAAATAATTTATATAAATATAAAATCCAAATAATTGTCCACACATAAAAATCAATGTAATTTAAGATCTTGTAATGAAAAAAATTGAAACTAATTCCGGTTTGATGTGATTTAAAAATGTACAACCCATTTCTGGGCAAACCGAATGAAACTCTCCTCGTCTTGAAAGATTTGCAGCCCAGCAGGGTCGATAAAGCAAGTAGGCCTTGTTTGGTATTTCTTTTAAAAAATAGAACTCGGCTAGCCATTTTCAGCAAGAAAAAAACACAACTGGGCTCATGGTGTGGTAAACATAAATAAAACCCTGGCTAGACGGGCCACAGCCCCCGCACAGCCCCGTTGTTACCCTGATCCGTCGCTAAAACTAGTATAAATAATAACTGCTTGTTCCTCAAAAAAAACTGCGCAACTTGCTGGGTCCCTGGTGTCAGCCGCTCGTAGTGTAATTCTCTCTTTTATTGACTATGTTGACAATGGCGTGAGCCCCAGATGTCCAACCATTAGGAGGAACCATATTTTTGGGCTTGTACTATAGAGGCACTTGCTTGCGTACTGCCATGACGCTGGTGGGTCCCTACTGTCATCCTCTCCACGTACAGTCATCTCCTTATTCCTCTCGGTTGTTGACGATGTTGACAACGCAAGAGGGTGACACACCGCGCACGGCGAGCGAACCAAGGCCGCAAGGCGGAGGACGACGGCGAGGCCTCGAACGGAACGTACAAGAGCCGTTGAAGATGCGCCGGTCCAGTCGCAGGTGGAGGGGAGTACGAGGGTTGACTGGTTCGGGCGCAGGTGCGTGTTGAGGCTGACGTCGCCGGAGAATAACAGGACGTGTGGGGGAATAGAGGGAGGGACTGGCCAACGTTGGAGGGTATGTACAGTAGGGCGGCGGAGGCGCAACCAGTCATGGGAGGCGGGAGCAGGCGGAGCCGACGGGGTGGTTTGGTTTGTTCGGCTGGAGGAAGAAGACAAGAGATAGAAGATACATGACAGATGTTGGATGTCAATCCAACGGCTGGTAGGCAGAATCGTTTGTTGACTAGCTAGTAAGTCGACACCACCTTGGATAGGCTATTTCCTCGCGGGTCCCAAATGTCAGAATCCAAATCTGTCACGGTCATGCAACCTTTCCTATGAAAATTTACAGCCCATTTGATGTGCTAGTTTGAAATAAGTTTGTGGATGCTGGTGGGGGCTAATCACTTGGCTTCTGTAATGCACAGTGAGCTCAAGCAGCCGGCGAGAGTGATGTTATTTCCCTTGGTTGGGATTTGTTACAATATTTCACTCTAAATTAAACGAATGGCAAGCCATCTGCCTTGTTTCAAAGAAAATATGACAGTCACAGCCGAGTTGAAAAGGGCAGGAACATCTAACTCCACCTTACAAATTGTACAAAAGCACGAGGGTTAATTGTTCATCAGGTTTACAAAAAAACCAGATTGAAAAGGGCAACAACATCTAACTCCAGCACTGTTTTCGACAGTCACAGTCAAATGGACCGGTCAGGTCCATAGAATGAACATCCTGGGTCATAAAATTCACTGGATTATGACCACAATATGTTGTAAATAGAAGCCCGACATGTTCAGAAGCTCTTTTGCCCACCTGAAACTCCTTTTTTTGCTCTTCGACATACCCATCCGTCAATTCAGTAAATATATGGGCTTTTAATTGATTTTACTATTTACTAGTGTGGATGGGCTGTTTTGTCTTGGGCCTAGAGAAACAATTACTACTAGTACAGTGGAGACACTCTACAGCTACCTAGAAAAACAATTACTACTAGTAAAGTGGAGACACTCTACCGCTTCTGGCTCCTCCTAGGTCATTGGAACGTCTCCCTCTACTGAATGCCGTTATACTTTTGTTCACCGACATGTGGGCCATGCAGGGCGCGGGCCCAAATGCCATCCACCAAATTAGAAGGCAGTATGCAGGCGGAGAGTCACCCCGGTCGTAGAGTGGGAGTAACGAGCCGTCGTATCACAAAACCCCACCTCCCCACAGTCTAAGTTTGACGGACGAAGCAACCATCATTTCACTCTTCGCTGAATCCCCTTCTCCCCCACCGTCTTCGAGAAAGGCAACACTCGCATTTGCCACTGTTCTTCTCTCCGATCGAAGGGAAGGTAAGCGGATCCGTGATGTTGGTATATTTTCATTCAGAGAAAAAAAAGAACTTTTGCAAAGCAGTAACCGATCCTCACTCTCTTTTTTGTTTCATTGTCATTGTGATTGTGTTTTCCCTTCAGTGGTCTCCTAGTATTCGTCAGTTTCATGATGTACCAAGGAGAACCAGGCAAAGATCTACCGATATTGGAGCAGACGCGGGAGGCTGATCCCCACGAGATAGAGAGCTCCAAGAAGATGGAGGCAACCACCGAGCTGACCCCAGATATGCCCACGGCCACTGCTGAGATGGTCAACGCCCCATTTGAGGTTACAGCCCCCGTGGCACTGCAGGAGCAGTTTTCCCCCTTCGAGGATGTGTCCCCCTGCTGAGCTGCCCAAGGTGATTTCCTTCTTTGCCGATCTCGATTGTGGTTTTTCATCTAAGTATGTGGTGATTTTTTTAGAAAAGGAAGTATGTGGTGATTAATAATGCAAAATTTTATTAGCTTCGATGCCATGCTATACATAGTGGTTTAAATAACTTATGTTTCTTATACTGAAAAGTAATTCAGAATTTGTTTCTGTTTCAATTAGAGCCCTGATGTAGACAAGGATTGTGTGGTTGTACATGTCACTCGCTATGAGGCGGACGACCTGAATATACACACTGGGAAAACAGAGTTCTTAGGCTATTGGATCCTGGAAGCCATTTGCGCTTATACAAATGAAGAGTTGTATTCCAGCCTCACTGTTGTGAGGTGTGTTGTCCAGGGTGTACTGAAGCACAAGAAGTTCAAAGCTACTCCTTCGTTTGTGAGGCATACTGTTCTTGTCAAGCTTACGCAGGAAGATGACGTGGCATGCCTCCACAAACAAGTTTATCAGTGGCAAGGCCACAAGGTTGTCTTCATGACGGTTCACAGGATTGAGCTGTTGCGGGACGTCCTCGATGATGTTCATGGCAAGGTCCGTCTTGTGTCCATCCGAAATTAGATCGAGGCATGAAATAGTTGCCCCGGCTAGTGTTTAATAGTAGTTTGGATTGTGTCTAATTATCCGAACCTTGCCTGTTATCGACCCCTCTGGGGCTAGTACTCTGTTTGAATCCGTCTATGGGAACTGATGCTACTTTTGTGTGCCCATGAATCATGTGAGAACCATCGTAATTGTTGCCAAAACAGATGCGTCCTCACTAGTTTTTTCATGAATATGGCATGGTAAGACATAATTTGTCACGGTTTATCATATGAGCAGTGTGTATTTTGATGAAATAGAGCACTCATTCGAGAACCGTGCACCGACGTATACATAAGTACTTGTAAACACTGTTGATGCTACCCCACTTGTAAGCAGTTGTGCAAAACATGGCACATTGGCTCAGCTTGCTTCAACACTAGGCTATCGACCAGCTAACAATCAACAATCTGCTGTCTTACATATAAGCAACTATGTATCTTGTTACAGTGGTTCATGCAGTTAATTGAGGCCATAATGTAATACCTTCGAAATGTTCACATGCTAGTCCAGCGCTCATGTGGAACACTCACATTAAACTCGTCTTCATAAAAAACTTGAAAATCATAACTTAAGCAATTTTATACATCTCAATGATTCATAGAATATAACAAAAATATACTAGTTCACAGCAAAAGACAAAGTTATGAGAAGGTTTACAAATCAGGAAAAAACAAGCAAGGCTTCTCTGAGCAAAGGGCCTCCCGGTAGGCTTAAATTTCCTGGAGTTCACTCTGGTTTTTTCTTGTTGCCACCATCCAGGGTTAGGTTCTCTCATTCCAGAATAACCAATTATAATTGTGGTCTCAGCTGGAATGCTAAACTGAACCATGCAGTGTACTGACCAGCTGAAATGCTTGTGCATTCCACTAAATTTAAGTACCGCTATTTGCAGAAATAAGCAGACCACAATGCCTCTTGTCCGCGCACCTGTCCAAAAAACCGCTGTGAAGCCGTGCCAGCTAGTCCTCGGTCCATGGATGAACTGGTAGAAAGTGCATTCCGGACTAGGATGCAGTTGTTTTCGCTCGTCCCTGCACTGCAATCAGGAAGTAAAATGTACGAATCAACTTCTTTTAGATTGCGTTGGTCATTCTACGTTAGTTACTACCAATGTAGGGATACCTTGAAGACGGGAGGTTAGACGACGACAACGAGGGATAGCCATCTCATTTTGCGCAGTTGTACTAAAACTGAGGTGTGTGCTTTTGATTGCGTGGATAGAAACGATACGAAGACAGACATCCCAAAACGATATGAAGACAGACATCCCTGTTTGTGCAAATACGAAATACGGTTATTTAAGCAGTGACAGATATTACTACTTTCCCCCGTTTCCTCTTAGAACCAAGTCCTAGATTCATGCTACAGCTTTCCCACTTTCTTCCTTGTTTGAACCAATGCTTTGAGTCGACTGTATGAACTAGCTTTACTTCTAATAATAGTAGAAGTCTAGGTGGCTTTGGAATAGCGGACGAAAGTAGAAAATGATCCACACGAAGGGAGCTGGGGCAGTAGAGCAAGGCAGGTTTCGAAGGAATATATACCCGAGGGTCGTCGGCATGTGGCAAAGATGACGTCGGGAGGCCACATCTTGGACACAATACCGCAGGGAGGAAGAAGGGGTCGGAGGCCCTCCCGAGCCGGTGCTCTCTCGGAGAGAACGACACGGCCGCCGATCGGGACGCGCGGGCAGCCGTTGGTCTCCTCCCTCGCCGCTGACGACAGCGTGAACGATGCACCTACACCCCTGCCCCGGTCGAGGTTGTTCGGCCGGATTTGTGACCAGCCGTGAGCTGAGAGAGAGTGTGGCCACCTATGTGTTGCTTAGATCTGGAGAGCATGAGAGAGTGAACGAGAGGAACCCTAGTAAAGCAAGCGCTAAGGCTCCTGCTTTTATATATAGTGGAGTGATTTTGTTGTACCAGCTTCAAAAAAATGCGCTCCTACGTGTACCCGCGAGTGGGTGTGAGAGAACTAGTGCGTGCGTGCACCGCTTGTCTTCGTGAGAGTACAATATACTATGCCCAAAGAACGTTCGCCGCAAGAGTAATAGTATAAGTGTGTGACGTGTGAGCCAAAATAAAATGTGCGCGCCGTCTTTTGTTTTTTAGAAGTTCTGAGGGTAGGGTGTGAAGAGCACATATGTGCGTGACGTCTACCTGCAGATAGACGGTGGGTGCGTCGTGCGAGTCTGGGAGAGGACTCGTGAGAGTCGTGACTCGTGAGGGTGTGTGTGCGTGAGAGAGAGGGGGACACGTATCAATGCAATGCATGTGTCCGTAAATCATTATCCGACAAACGTTCGCCACAAGCCTTTTCCTAATGACCGCCGTACGAACCGTTAGATCAGCATCCGACAGTGTCAGTTTTGCCATGTCATTTAACAGAACAGCCACTCCTCCTACACACAAATCTTCCACGTGAGTGTTAGCAACTGCCGTATGCCCCCTCCGTTCCGAAATGCAGTGCATATAGCTTTATTGAAAATTCGAACCTCGCAAACTTTTACTGAGTTTTCGTGTACCAAATTGCACATGTAGAATACCATGTATATATCATTTCATTCATCTTCGAGAGGTAATTATAAAGATGGGTGAGGAGTCTACAAACAAAGACCGTCGTATCACCCGCAGCAATTTCAAGCATCCTTTAGTGTCAAGGAATATCATAGGAACTCTATATGATATGATTTTTATAGGATTTTTCCTTTAGAGCCAATTGGTTCATAGGAATAGATTCATATACTCCACATTTCAAAGGAAATAAACATGATATCATTTCTATAGCTTTAGAGCCACTTGGTTCATATGAATGGATTCCTATACTCCCTTAATTTCAAAGGAAAATAAACATTAACGTATATTCAATAGAAAAGTTCCTATGATATGAACCAAATTACATCTCTTTTCTAATCCCTCCTCATAGGAATTGAGATACATGTCATCTCTAGATTCAGTAGAAAAGTTCCTATGATGTGAACCAAATGACATCTCTTTTCCAATCCCTACTCATAGGAATTGAGATGCTCCATGTCATCTCTTTCCCTACAACTTCCATCTATACATCTTCTATTCCTAAATAGATAGTACAACCCACTAGTAGCTTTTTTCCAAAACATGCAACTATGGCACAAGAACTATATAGTGTGCCAATAACTTTGAAAGATGGTCGCTGGATGAAGCTAACCCGACAGTGCAGAGATAGGCAAATCCGAGCACTACTGGCCGTTGGATATCATCAACATTCCACCAGATCAGCCACATGTACAATTTAGAAGACTCCATGGTTGAACTTAAGCATAATGAACAAACCTCAAAACACAAGCACTTCTCCTTTGTTCTAGAATCTTCTGTATCATAATTGATTATTTTTTTCTAAATGAATTGCCATTATTTGTTTTTTACTTTATGATTTACAATGCACAACCCCATGAATCTTAATTTTTTTATAAAACTAATTGATTTTGAATGAGATGAACTATAAGAACTAAACGAACATCTACATCATGCATATATGACTCAAAGCTTTACATGTTGTAGTGTGTATTTATTCATAATTTGGTTTCGAAATCTCATGTGTTCAATACATGTGTACCTTACTAGTTTTGAGTAGAGTAGCAAATTTCACGCGGCCCCGGGTATATCAAAATGCAGGGCCCATGCATCATTGTCTTTCGGTCGAACCTACGTCCACAATTTTTTGTACGTACTATATCTCCACTGGTCCCCGAACCCAAAATGTTGCCTCGTTCCCGTAAAACCAAGTGGCCCACACATATTTAAGGCGTCGACTCGAACCCGTTTACTATGACGTGGCCCCGCACGCCATAGTACTCCTACAAACCCTACCGCCGCACTCATCATCGGTTTTCTTCAGGAGGACGAGGGAGAAGCCGATTTGTAGTGGAGGCGCTTTCAAAAAAAAGGATCTGTAGTGGAGACCCCTACCCTAGGGTGCCCTAGGTAGCTGCTGCACGCATCATTGTTTTATCTTTTCTTTATGCTCTTGCGCCCTAGAGTGAAATGATGGTTGCTTCGTCCGTCCATCTTAATGCGGGAAAGGTGGGGCTTTGTGACGACGAACACTCCCTAAGGTATTCGTTCTTTATGAGGGCGGGCAGGATAACGCCCTTAGTAATAAGCCCCTAGTGTCGAGGTACGCGCAAAACTCTGACGTGGCCACATGCCAAAATGCCAGCCTCCTCCTTGGTTATACCAAGAAACCAGGGGATGTGTATCAACAAGAGACAGTAAAAAAGGTTTACGCAGGGTCTTAATCTGAAAAGAATCCTTGGAACGGGTCCTTGCTGCACGTCTGCGCCTGTGTATCCGTTGTGCCGTATCCTGGACGGGCATAGCACAGTGTTCATCTGTAAAAGAGAGGAACTAAGTTGAAGAAAGATCGTGCCGAACATGAGTTATACTAAATAAACAAAGTATAAATCAAAATGGGTAAAATTGAGCTTCATTGTCTCTTGTTTTATATGCGTGGAGCCCCTAGTACAGGGGTATACGACTGTTAAGCCTTTATCAATTGTATGTTTATGCCGGACTCTTCTAGCCGTGTCCGTGGTCTTGACGAGCTGTTTAGGTGCTTTGGCTGGTGAAGCCGCTTTATTGTGGGGCTGTCAAGGCAGCCGCACTGTCTTCCGCGCGGGAGGAACACTCAATATTTTCCCTTTAATGAGATGATGCCTCGTGGATCGGGCATCTTAAGCGTAAGAGATGCATAATGCGGTATTGCGTTAAAGCGGGTGAAAGCTTCGCGTCCCAGCAGTGCTTGATAGCTACTTGAGAATGGGGCGATGTGGAAAGTTAGCTATTCGCGACGGAAGTTATCCGGGGAGCCGAACATAACTTCTAGCCGGAGAGAACCCATGCAACAGGCATCCAGGCCTGGCGTTACCCCTTGAAAGGAGGTTTTGCTATGGCGAATTTTTGTTGGGTCTATCCCCATGTTGCGGATTGTGTCCTGGTATAACAGGTTTAGACCACTGCCGCCGTCCATTAGGACATTTGTAAAGTGGAGTCCGCCGATTATTGGATCTAATACCAAGGCAGTCCAGCCTGCGTTCCGGATACTTCTAGAGTAATCCTGATGGTCGAAGGTGATCGGTTTTAACAACCATTGGCGAGACTCCTTTGGGATAGGCCGTATGGCGCGTATCTCTGTTGGCGCCATTCTATTGGTCACGTGAAGTAAGTTTACTGTTTTGACTTCTTGTGGGAAATCCTTTTGTTTCCTGGTGCTCTGCTTGTGGGGTTCGTCGTCGTCCTCACTTGGTGTGTCGAGCCCCTTGTGTTCGGCGTTGAGTTTGCCGGATTGCTTAAAAACCCAACAATCTCTGTGGGTATGGTTCGCAGGCTTCCCGGGAGTACTGTGTATTTGACATATCTTGTCCAAGATTTTGTTTAAGTTGGATAGCTCGTCCCTGTTATCCTTGAGGGGTGGCTTTCTCTGATTCTGCCGCGAGCTTTTGAATCCGGCGTTGACCGCCGTGCTCTTTGGGCTGTTTCCCTTATTCCGGTGCTAGTCCTTGCTGCGTCGGGGTTTTCCGTTTCCATCCCTAACTTCGGATGTACTTGGGTCGCTGGTGCTACATCTTGCCAACCAGCTGTCCTCTCCTGCGCAAAAGCGGGTCATGAGGCTTGTTAACGCAGCCATTGTTCTTGGTTTTTCTTGGCCGAGGTGTCTGGCGAGCCATTCATCTCGAACGTTATGCTTAAAAGCTGCTAGGGCTTCGGCGTCTGGACAGTCGACTATCTGATTCTTTTTAGTAAGAAATATGTTTCAGAATTTCCGGGCTGACTCTCCGGGCTGTTGAGTTATGTGACTGAGATCGTCTGCATCCGTAGGGCGGACATAGGTCCCTTGAAAATTTGCCCGAAAAGCATCCTCAAGCTCTTCCCAACTTCCAGTGGTGTTTTCGGGAAGGCTTTTGAGCCAATGCCGGGTTGGCCCTTTAAGCTTGAGGTCATCTCCACGCCATGTTTATGTGGAGGATATAATCCTCGATCCAGACCCTAGGGTCTGTTGTTCCGTCGTACGCCTCTATGTTTACGGGCTTGAATCCCGCTGGAAATTCATGGTCCAGCACCTCATCGGTGAAACATAGGGGGTGTGTGGCACCCCTGTATTTGGGTGTGCCATGATGTTCGGATATTTGTTGTGTTGCATTGCTTACTAGAGCTTGCTTTCTTGGCCCGTAGATAGATCTGGCTGGGCCATCTTTTTGATGCGGATCCTTTGGTGGATCGCGTGCCGGCTTGTGTGCGGCGCCGCTTGCCGCTCCATGCTGGCCATGCGGTCGTCTATCCGACCGGGTGGCTTTCCTATTTTTTGACAGCGGGGGCTCTAAGGCCTCCTCATCAAATTCAGGCAGTAGCTTTCGCTTTGGATAGCTTTTTGTGCGGCGACTGCCGCCATATTTGTCTGCGGTGTTGCGTACTTTGCTCCATCTGATTCTGAGTGCATCTTCCGCAGTTTTGAGCTTCCGCTTCTGCTTTTTCAGGCTACGCGCAGTGGCGACGAGCCTTTTGTGGAGGTTCTTCTGCTCCATGAGCTTATCCGGCGTAAGGTCGTCCGGACTGTTGTTTTCGCTGGGGACGGGGTGTTTGGTTTGTTTATCCAAGTTGTCCTGTTCGGACGGTTGCTCGAAGGCATGTTCGTCGTCCGCCGGCTCATCCTGCTCTATGGCTGGGTCTGTATGGCTGTTGTCTCTGTCGAGGCGGGGCTTGGAGCGGCGCTTACGTCGCCGCTTTGATTGCTTTTCGAGTGAACGATCCCTCGTTGCATCCCTATGTTCCTCGTCATCGCTCCCTTTGGGTGTGTCCACCATGTATACATCGTGAGATGAGGTGGCTGTCCAGTGCCTTATAGGCGTTGGTTCATGTTCATCTCCTACATCATCGTCCATACCGTCGATGTCTTCGGAGTCGAAGTCGAGCACGTCGTTTAAATTATCGACAGTGGCTACGAAGTGGGTGGTGGGTGGGCATCGAATTTCTTCGTCGTCCACATCCCAATCCTGCCGGTCATAGTCCGGCCAGGACTCTCCTGACAAAGAGAGAGACCTGAGTGAATTCAGAATGTCGCCGAAGGGCGAGTGCTGAAAGATGTCTGCGGCGGTGAACTCCATGATCGGTGCCCAATCGGATTCGATCGGTAGGGGCGCGGAGGGCTCAGAGTCTGGAGAGGAGTCCGGCTCCTTGGAGTCACGGGCATCGCAGAGAATAGGGCTGGTGTTCGGCTCGATCGCTGTAGAGATTGCAGCCCCCGAGGTGGTGTCCAACCACCCATCCTCGATTGGCGCAGTTGGCTCCGAATTAAGGGTCAGAGCTGATGCGGGTACGGCCTCCAGGGCACTGTTCGGAGGCAGAGCTAGATCATGCCCATCATGACAGTGCGGCGCGCTCGGCTGCGGCTTGAATCCGTCGAAGATCAAGTCTCCTGCGGTGGTCGGCCGGGTAGCTCAAACTTCCAAGTCTGAACTGATGGCCAGGGGCGTAGCTTTCGATCTGCTCCAGATGGCCAAGCGAATTGGCCCGCAGTGCAAAGCCGCCGAATACGAAGATCTGTCCGGGGAGAAAGGTCTCACCCTGGATTGCATCGCTGTTGATGATCGGAGAAGCCATCGGGCCTAAAAGTGACGACACAGAGGAACTCTCAATGAAAGCACCAACGTCGCTGTCAAAACCGGCGGATCTCAGGTAGGGGGTCCCGAACTGTGCGTCTAGGCGGATGGTAACAGGAGACCGGGGACACGATGTTTTTACCCAGGTTCGGGCCCTCTCGATGGAGGTAAAACCCTACGTCCTGCTTGATTAATATTGATGATATGGGTAGTACAAGAGTAGATCTACCACGAGATCAAGGAGGCTAAACCCTAGAAGCTAGCCTATGGTATGATTGTTGTTCCTACGGACTAAAACCCTCCGGTTTATATAGACACCGGAGTGGGCTAGGGTTACACAGAGTCGGTTACAATGGTAGGAGATCTACATATCCGTATCGCCAAGCTTGCCTTCCACGCCAAGGAAAGTCCCTTCCGGACACGGGACGAAGTCTTCAATCTTGTATCTTCATAGTCCAGGAGTCCGGACAAAGGTATAGTCCAGCTATCCGGACACCCCCTAATCCAGGACTCCCTCAGCCACCGCACCACACTCAACAACTTGGCCATGGGTTCGTCCAAGGCTGCACCATCCTCCACAACTTCTGGTTTCCGGCAAACAACAAGAAGATCATTGGAAAAATAGAAGGAGGACACATCACTGCCAGCAGAAAGAGGTACTCCTCTTCCCTTATTCGCGCAAATCTTACGGCTCCGCTCACACCATATTCATCCCATGAAAGAAACTAGTTGAGCGCTTCTTACTGCATCTTCTTCGTGATACTAAATGCACAAGGTTTCCTCCCTTTTACTATTTCACCTTTGCTAGATGTCAGTAGCCAGCCTGGATTTCAATTCAGGGTCAGTCGAACCGCAATTAAACGAAGCAGCACCCGCTTAGGCGCACAGAGCACCTAGTCTGCATGTTCCCCGGGGAAGCGGCGCATCGGTGTCCATCATAGGGGTGTGGGGCGCAGGAGCTGCTTGCGCCCGATCTGGAGGTCGGCGGGGCTTGAATGGATGGCCGGGGGCGGTGCCAAGCACGGTGGTGCGGTGAGGTCGAGGGGAGGGCGCAGGTAGGGGAGGAATACTGGGCCGATGGTCACTGGCGTTTTGAGGAAGATTGTCAACACTGACTGGCTGGAGGTAGATGAAGGCGATCTGCCTGTTCTTTGTAGATTGGACGGTGCAGAAAAAATGGACTGACCTATTTGCTTTCAGTCGACTGTTATTTTCATAGAATCCTGTAGTAATTTAGTGTGCCATGCATGTTGTAGAGCTATCATATGTCTCCCGTCATTTATTTCTCACCGACCTGCTATCTGCTACCTTTACACTGTACTAATTGTGCACACACTTCACCCATACTCACACTACTATTTTTTATGCATGGGTATTTCAGACTCTGACGCAGTGTTGATGAATGCAGAAAAGAAAAGACAGAAGTCGCTCTAGTGTAATTCGAAGATAAGCACTAAGCGTTTCAACGCTCTAATGGGTGCAGTGTCAGCAGTTGGAGACAGTAAACGTAGCTCTGAGTTGATGATCTCAATTGCCACACACAACCATCCCAGGTGCTTGCTTTAACTTCGCGCTGTCAAATGTGGTTGCATGTTGCATATGGTGTCTAGCTTGTATTGCTTCCAATTTGGTTAAATTGCATCTGCTTACTTTACACATTATACCTTTGATAATGACACGCCTTCCTGTTTTTGATACATACTACATATGTCTATTAACCATGTTCGTACATCAAACTAATGCTCTTTTGTATCCCTCATCAATCACTTATGATGAGACAGTCACCCGAGTGGGTTACTGTGAGACGCCCTACTCATTTAAAGAGTGCAGTGTCATCCTCCCCACATCATTCTCAAGAAATAGCAAGGCTAAATGAAGATAGTCAACGTAGCTCTCTAGTTGATCACCGCAATTCCCCCACACCATCATCGCAGGTGCTTTCTCTTACTTGGCAGTGTGATATGTGGTTGCATGTTGCATATGGTGTCTACCTTGTAATGCTTCTAATTAGGGTAAATTGCATCTGCTTAGTTAACACATTATACCTGTGAATATGACATGCCTTCCTGTTTTTGGTACATACTACGTCTTTCTATTAACCATGTTCTTACATCAAACTACTTTTCTTGTGTATCCCTCATCAATGATCCTAATTTGTTAAATTGCATCTCCTTAGCTTACACATTATACATGTGAATATGACACGCCTTCCTGTTTCCGGTACATACTACATCTACCTATCACACCATGTTCTTACATCAAACCACTGTTCTTGTGTATCCTGCGTCTATCGCTTATGATGAGACAGTCACGCGCGTGGGTTAATATGAGACGCAATACTCTTATAAATAATGCAATTTCATCCTCTCCACATGATTCTCAAGAAACAACAAGCCTAAATGAAGATATTGAACGTAGCTCTGTACCTGAAGACCGCACTTCCCCTACACCACCATCATAGGTGCTTGCTCTAACTTCGCAGTGTGATATGTGGTTGCATGTTGCATACGGTGTCTAGCTTGTAATGCTTCTAATTAGGGTAAATTGCATCTGCTTAGTTTACACACTATACATGTGAATATGACATGCCTTCCTATTTTTGGTACACACTACATCTATGTGTTAACCTTGTTCTTACATTAAACTACCTCTCTTTTATATCCTGCATCAATCACTTACGATGAGTCACCTTTATTCGTTGCATATTGCAAATTATTTCTAGCCTGTTGCCATGTACTGCTTCTAATTTGGTCAAATACATTTGTTAGGGCACCCTTTTAATTTGGCAGAGTGATATTGGTTTCATCTTTCATATGGTTTCTAGCTTGCATCGATTCTAACAAGTTCAAGCACCTTGTGCTTAGTTTACACTTTATACATCATACATGTCAATATGTCACGCCATCCTGTTTTTCATACATATTCCATTCTCCTATCATGCGGCTGCCTTACATGAAAGTAGTGTTCATCAGTATCATGCATCAATGAGTTCTGAAGAGCAAATTTTATTCCTTTTTCTTGTGGGTTTGACTTGACAAGGCAAAATCAAGAAAGAGGAAGGAAAAGAGTAAGGAAGGTGATGATGGTGGTCCTCTGCAGCAACGTAAACGGAGCATCTGTACCGATTCTCCTTGTACTGATAGTGCATTACAAGGTCCAAGTCCCCGCTCCCCTACTCCACCATCCAAGGTGCTTGCTCTAACTTGGCAGTGTGATATCTGGTTGCATGTTGCATATGGTGTCTAGCTCATATTGCTCCTAATTAGTGTAAACTGCATCTACTTAGCTTACACATGATACATGTGAATATGACACGCTTTCCTATTTTTGGTACATATTATATCTGTCTATCACACCATGTTCTTACATGAAACTACTCTTCTTGTGTATCCTGCATCAGTCACTTATGATGGGACACCTATAAGTTGGCAGTGTGATATTGGTTTGCATCTTGAATATGATTTCTAGCATGTATTGCTTCTAGTTTGATGAACGCCACCTATGACGAGACAGTTTTAACTTGGCAGAGTGATATTGGTTGCACCTTCCATATGGTGTCTTGCAGTGTTTCTAATTTGTTGAAGTGCCTTCTGCTTAGTTACCACATCATAGGTGTGAATATGTCAAGCCGTCCATTTTTTTGTACATATTCCATCCTCGTATCATGACTTTGCCTTTCATCAGAGTAGTGTTCGTCAGTATCATGCCTGAATGAGTTCTGAAGAGCAAATGATATTCCTTTTTCTTGTCGGTATGACCTCACAATGAAAAATCAATAAAGCTGAAGGAAATTGGCAAGGCATTGGATGATGGTGGTCCTTCCGAGCAACTGAAACGGAGGTTCTCTACAGATTCTACTCCGCCATCCTCCCAGCAAGATTCGCAAGACAATGCAAGGCTAGACCGTCAACGTAGCTGTGTAGATGATGAGCATATCTCCCCTACTCCACCATCACAGGTGCTTGCTCTAACTTGGCACTATTATATGTGGTTGCATGTTGCGTATGATGTCTAGCTTGTATTGCTTCTAACTTTGTTGAATTGCATCTGCTTACTTTACACATAATGCCTGTGAATATGACATGTGTTCCTGTTTCTACATCAGACTACTATTCTTGCATATCCTGCATCAGTCACTTATGATAAGGCACCTTTAAGTCGCCACTGTGATATTGGTTGTGTCTTGCATATGATTTCTATCATGTACTGCTTCTAATTTGTTGAAACTCCATACAGTTTGAACTTGGCAGAGTGATATTGGTTGCATCTTTCATATGGTGTCTAGCTTGCAGTTCTTCTGATTTGTTGAAATGCCTTCTGCTTAGTTACGACATCATAGGTGTGAATATGCCACACCATCCTGTTTTTCATACATATTCCATCCTCGCACCATGTGTTTGCCTTTCATTCGAGTAGTGTTCGTCAGTATCATGCATGAATGAGTTCTGAAGAGCGAATTTTATTCCTTTTTCTTATCGGTTTGACTTCACAATGCAAAATCATTATAGTTGAAGGAAATTAGTCCGGCAGTGGATGATGGTGGTCCTTCCGAGCAACTCAAACAGGGGGTCTCTACAGATTCTACTCCGCCATCCTCCCAACAATATTCGCAAGACAACACAAGGCTGGACAGTCAACATAGCTGTGTAGATGATGAGCACATCTCCCCTACTCCACCATCACAGGTGCTTGCTCTAACTTGACACTATTATATGTGGCTGCATTGTTGCGTATGATGTCTAACTTGTATTGCTTCTAACTTGAATTGCATCTTCTTACTTTACACATAATGCCTGTGAATATGACATGTATTCCTGTTTCTAGAACATACGTGTACCTGATGAGCACATCTCCCCTACTCCACCATCACAGGTGCTTGCTCTTACTTGGAACTGTTATACGTGGTTGCGTTTTTCGTATGATGTCTAGTTTGTATTGCTTCTAATTATGTTGAATTGCATCTGCGTAGCTTACAACTTATACCTGCAATGATCACTTACCCATAAGACACGTTTAACTTGGAAATGTGATGTAGGTTGCATCTTACATTGTCTTCTAGCTTGTACAGCTTCTAATTTCTTGAAATGGCACTTACGACGAGACACTTTTTACCTGATAGAGTGATATTGGTTGCATGTTCATATGGTGCCTAGCTTTCATTTCTTCTAATTTTGTTGGAATGCCTTCCGCTTACTGTTTTTTCATACATATTCCATCCTCCTATCATACGTATGAATATGAAATGCTGTCTTTTTTGTATATATTCCATCCTCCTATCCTGCGCTTGCCTTACATCAAAGTAGTGTTCCTCTGTATCATGCATCAACCAGTTATGCAGAGCTAATTTTATTCATCTTCTTGTGGTTTTGACTTCATAAGGCAATATCAGAAAATAGGAAGGAAAAGAGTAACTTAGGGGATGTTGGTGGTCCTCCGCACCGACGCAAACAGAGACTCTCTAGATTTGCCACTGCTACTGCTAATGAAGTTGAAGTTCCAAGTCTACATGATGAGTTCATCTCTCGTACTCCACCATAGCAGGTGCTTGCTCTAAGTTGACAGTGTGATAATTGGTTTCATGTTGCATATGTTGTCTAGCCTGTATTTCTTCTATCTTGATTAAACTGCACCTACTGAGTTTATACGTTATACATGTGCATATGACATGGCTTTCTGTGTCTAGAATACACTGCATCTATCTATCATACCATGTTCTTACATCAAAGTATTGTTGTTGTGTATCCCGCATCAGTCACTCGTGATTGGACGCTTTTAACATGGGAGTTTGATAGTGGTTACATCTTGCATTGATTTCTATGTTGTACTGCTTCTAATTTTTCGAATTGCCACTTATGACAAGACACTTTTAACTTGGCAGAGTAATATTGGTTGCATCTTTCATATGGTGTCTAGCTTGCATTACTTCTATTTTCTTGAAAATCCTTCTGCTTAGTTTGCACATCGTAGCTGTGAATATGTCATGTCGTCCTGTTTTTCTTACATATTCCATCATCATACGGTTGTCTTACATCAAAGTATTGCTTGTCTGTATCATGCATCAATGAGTTCTGAAGAGTGATTTTATTCTTTTGTGTTGTGGGTACAACTTGACATGGCAAAGTCAAAAAAGAGCAAGGAAAATAATATAGTAGGGAGTGTTGTTACTCGTCGGGTGAAACAGAAAAGGTTCTGCCGTCGAGATTCTGCTGGTACTTATAGTGCAGTAGAAGGTCCAAGTCCACCGGCTAAATCTACAAACACAGTATCACCTGCTCCACCAGCTGCAGCATCCTCTTCAACTGTACCAGCATCTCAACCAGTTACTCGTTCGTTTGCTCCGGAACTGGCCAGTTCCCAAGCTGCCTTAACACCTAACACTACTTCCGAAGCACTGCTGACACAACAGGACTTGGCAAGATCAGATGAACCTCATGAGCATCAACACCAAGACGGTACCTGACCGAGTCAAGTTGCAGTTGCATGCTCCTTTATATGTACTCTCACAGTTTGATGTACAATAACACTTTCCATATTCATTGTTGAACTAGCACCACGGCGCAAGCGGAAATAGACATCAGGGATAATGCTTGACAGATTAACAAAATCTAAAGGAGGAAGAATGGAGATCCATTTTGAGGTAGGTTTAAAAAGGCCACGTGATGCTATAGAGTCAGCCAAGTTAGTATCAGAGGCAGCCGTTGCCGTTAGGTGTCATGCACGTATCCTTCCAACGTGGATCCAGTACAGGAATGAGAAAGACAATACCCAGTTTAACACCTTCCTTGACCATTTATCCGTAAGTAATGTTATTCATCGCAATTAGTAATATTGTCTTGCTCTATCCCATACTTTCTAGATTCCTCCTAATAAGACTCACATTCTCTTTTCAACAGATGAGGTTCAAGTTGGATCCGAAAGATGATGCAACTAAACAAGCATGCACTCATGTTTTTCAGTCTGCTCTGCGACAGTATTGGTACCACCTTAGAAAATCTCACTTTGAAGGCAAGGCTAACAATGGAATCGCCCAAACATCTCCAGTGGAATATATTACAGATGAAGACTGGACAGCCCTCGTTAAACACTAGTCTGATCCAAAGTATCAAGTAGGCTATATGTATTTGATTAGACCACATATTGAACTTGTATTTATGTATGTGCCTTACAAGTGTATCTTCTTCTAGGCTAACTATTTGAAGAACAAAACCAACCGTTCTAAAGTGAAATTCCAACATACAACAGGATCTCGTAGCTATATTGCACACTGTGAGGCTCTTGTAAATAGCTGCTACTTCTTTTTTTGTGCCATATTATCGTATCTATATTGACTTGTTCCAAATACAGAGGAAATCCCGTGCGGACCAAAAAGAACCTGAACCGAATGCAGTGCAAATCTTCAAGGATTGCCACACCAGCAAGATGAAGGGCATGAGCACACTAGTTCAAGCCGCTGTTGTAAGTCCTTACTCCTCCTGCCTTGAACTGATTGGTACTGTGATGTGTTCATTTAACTACTTGGTTTGCAGCCAATGTTAGTTACTCTGTTCACTTTTATTCACAGTTGTCTTAACGTATCATTTCACCTTACATGGTTTAAAAGAGATGAAGGATATTCTTTTGGTCTTGATCTGTAATCTAGTTGTTATGTTCACGTGTGCACACAATGATAAAAATAGCCTGTTTGTTTTATATCTGTTTGTCCATGATATGAATGATGTCATACTATGTTCATCCTACTTTAAACCATGTCTCTTTATCCTTAGATGTCAACGAATGTGAGGAAATAGACAACACAGTAGGCATGCTACATGGACATATGTTCCTAAAGTGATTTTATTATGTAGTTGTCACTACAATACATGCTAATGTATTACAGTAGTTCACCAAAATAAGTTATGTATAAACGTTTAACCTACTTTGTTTGTTTTTGTCTTGTTAGTAACTTATCTGGTACACTAATCTACAAGTTCAAACTTTCAGGAAGCTATGGAACAAATGATTGAACTGCCACAACCACCTGAAGGTGACGAGGCTACTACAGGCACAATGTCACCTCTTGCCGCAGTGCATCTGTATCTCTCCACTAACAGTGCAAAAAGCACCTTCCTGCATAATTCTGGGTTGGTTGTCAAGGTAACCTCGTCCAAATCGCCTACTGAACAAAATCTTCCTGCTAGACAAAGTGATATATCTGTGCTCCAGACACAAGTCCAATCCCTAATGGACGTTGTTTCGGAAACAAGAATAGTGGTTGAGAAATGTCGTCAAGATATGAATGGTTTTGAAACCAGACTATCAGACATTCGCTTCGTTGTTCAAGAGCAATGGCGGAAAAAATATGGAGATTGTGCTGCTCCATCAGATTCTACAGCCTAAAACATTAGCACTTAGGTCAAATGATCTGTGCTTCTATACATCTGATGGTGCTTTTATCTAGAAGGACTATAAACTTTATGCCAACAGGCCTTTTGTTGTATGGTTGGAATTTATTTTGTTGTGATACAACATTTATGATGCTGCCTCAGGCTGCAGTAATTACGACGCTATTTTTGTATAGTGTAGGTTTATCTTAGTAATGTATTCGGCCGAAAGCTTCATAGGAGCCCAACATGCCAACATTTGTCGGGTCCATTCCAATTGGGCTAAAAACAATTACGGGCCGAAATTGGCATGTAGCCCACTAAAAATATCTGGGCCTAAATCAGCATAAGCTTTCATATTTTTCTGGTAGGCCTGTGCCCATAGTGGGCCTTTAACAGGCCTAAACATAATTTGGGCCCTCAGTAAAAATAGGCCGTTTACAGGTGTAAATATCTCGAGCCCATAGAAAACATGGGCCTTTAATAGACCAAAAGTGAGATTGGGCCCTGATTGTGCCAAATAACCCACTGGACTTAGCAGGCCGAAATGGTGGCCCATTTACGATGCGGATCTTTGACAGGCCGAAATTCGGACGGGCCGTAAATGCGCCGACCTAATACACGGGCCTTTAACAGGCCGGAACTTCGGTCGGGCTAGATTATCGTCAATTTTATATGGGCCGTTAATGGGCCCGATATGACATTGGGCCACATATGGCCCATGGTTTACGTCCGGCGTTAACATGCCGAAAATAACAATAGGCCGAAAGTGGCCCAAAGCTATAGTGGTCCTCTAACAGGCTGAATGTCAGATATGGCCGAATATGACCCAAATCCTTCACGGTCGTTTATGGGCCGAAAGTTTTGATGGCCTGTTAATGGGTCCAAATGAAGTCGGACCTTTAACAGGCCAGAAATACACCGGGCCGTAATTCGGCCCAATTACTTAGCGGACTGTTAACGGGCCAGAAGTGACCACGGGCCGCGTTGATGACAAGTTTGGGATAGGCCGTTGACTAGCCGATTTGACAGAGAATGTTGGGCCTTTAGCTGGGCCGGCCCATTATGGTCTGTAGAATCTTGTGCGCCTTTAGCTGGGCCGGCCCATTGTGGTTCGCAAAATCTTGTGGGCCTTTAGCTGGGACGGCCCATTATGGTCTGCAAAATCGTGTGGGCCTATAGCTAGGCTGGCCCATTATGGTCCGCTAAATTTTGTGGGCCTTTAGCTGGGCCGGCCCATTATGGTCTGCTAAATCTTATGGGCCTTCGGTTGGGCCGGCCTATTTAAACTTTGTGGGCCACTTTTGGGCCGGTCCACGTGTCAACATATCATAGGCCCATCTCGACCGTTGGATGAGTGACACTTGTGCCAACGCGGAGCTGACGCGTGGATCTGTCAGCCAATCAGAATTTTACACGTGGAAAATCGGCATTGGTCGTGGCTGTTAACGGGTTATCAGATCCAAAATCCGACCCGATAGCTTAACGGCGTTCCGTTACGGTGGATGCCACATGTCGGTCACCCTTGACGAAAGCACTTCTGTGACGCGCGATTTATCATCATGGAAGTGGACACTTCCGTGATGATAATTTTTGCAATGTCATGGAACACTTCTACGACAGCACTGGTATGACTATCTTGATTTTGTCATAAATTTGTCATGGGTGTACATGCATGACAAAAAACGCGACCTACTGTGACAAACACGTATCATCATGGAAGTGTATTTTTTTGTAGTGCATAGAAGTAGTTTCATCATAAGTATCATGCATAGCAGAAGTGGCATCATCAATAACATGCGACATATCAGAACGAATAGCAGAAGCAGGTTTAGGTGTCGCAAGCTTACTCAAAACGGAAGGTGAATCAAGTGTAGAGCTAGATGGCAGTTCCTTACCTCCCCTCATAGTTGAGGGATATATCTTGGTTTTTGGATCTCTCAAGTTCTTCATAATGATAAGCAGATATAAATCCCAAGTGACTCAAAGAATAGAGCTATGCTCCCCGGCAACAGCGCCAGAAAATAGTCTTGATAACCCACAAGTATAGGGGATCGCAACAGTTTTCGAGGGTAGAATATTCAACCCAAATTTATTGATTCGACACAAGGGGAGCCAAAGAATATTCTCAAGTTTAGCAGCTGAGTTGTCAATTCAACCACACCTAGAAACTTAATATCTACAACAAAGTGTTTAATAGCAAAGTAATATGATAGTAGTGGTAACGCTAGCAAAAGGTAATGATAACAAAAGTAATGTTTTTGGTATTTTGTAGTGATGATAGCAATAGCAACGGAAAAGTAAATAAGCGAAGAACAATATAAGGAAAGCTCGTAGGCAATGGATCGGTGATAGAGAATTATGCCGAATGCAGTTCATCATGTAACAGTCATAACCTAGGGTGACAAAGAACTAGCTCCAATTCATCAATGTAATGTAGGCATGCATTCCGAATATAGTCATACGTGCTTATGGAAAAGAACTTGCATGACATCTTTTGTCCTACCCTCCCGTGGCAGCGGGGTCCTAGCGGAAACTAAGGGATATTAAGGCCTCCTTTTAATAGTGTACCGGAACAAAGCATTAGCACATAGTGAATACATGAACTCCTCAAACTACGGTCATCACCGGGAGTGGTCCTGATTATTGTCACTTCAGGGTTGCCGGATCATAACACGTAGTAGGTGACTATAGACTTGCAAGATAGGATCAAGAACTCTCATATATTGATGAAAACATAGTAGGTTCAGATCTGAAATCATGGCACTCGGGCCCTAGTGACAAGGATTAAGCATAGCAAAGTCATAGCAACATCAATCTCAGAACATAGTGGATACTAGGGATCAAACCCTAACAGATCTAACTCGATTACATGATAAATCTCATCCAACCCATCACTGTCCAGCAAGCCTACGATGGAATTACTCACGCACGGCGGTGAGCATCATGAAATTGGTGATGGAGGAAGGATGATGATGACGATGGCAACGGATTCCCCTC
This sequence comes from Triticum urartu, assembly GCF_003073215.2. NCBI lineage: Eukaryota > Viridiplantae > Streptophyta > Magnoliopsida > Poales > Poaceae > Triticum > Triticum urartu. The sequence goes on along the minus strand of NC_053027.1, from coordinate 400,078,799 downwards.
TCCGGAGCCCCGAACGGACTCCAGATCAGCCGTCTCGAGAGGTTTTAGGGCTTGGCGACGGCTCCGTATTGTAAAACGTGATGAATCCTTCTCTCTGATTTTTTTCTCCCCGAAAGCAAATATATAGAGTTGGAGTTGAGGTCGGAGGAGCTCCAGGGGGCCCACGAGGTAGGGGGGCGCGCCCCCCACCCTCGTGGCTAGGGTGTGGGCCCCCTGGTCTTCATCTTTTGCAAGGATTTTTTATTATTTCTAAATAGACGTTCCGTGAAGTTTCAGGTCATTCCGAGAACTTTTGTTTTTGCACATAAATAACACCATGCTAATTCTACTGAAAACAGCGTCAGTCCGGGTTAGTTCCATACAAATCATGCAAGTTAGAGTCCAAAACAAGGGCAAAAGTGTTTGGAAAAGTAGATACGACGGAGACGTATCAAGAGCTCATGATTGGGGCATGAATATAACATTGACTTAAGCCTCTCCCAATCTTGAGTGATGATTTCTCCTTCATGAGGCCAAAAATTATATATATAATTACGATCACGATGAACAAGATGCATAGGATAAAACTTCTGGTGAAATTCCAATTTCAATCGCTTATAGTCCCATGATCCCATATCATCACATAGCCTATACCATGTCAATGCATCTCCCTTCAAAGATAAAGGGAAGACCTTCTTCTTGATAACATCATCGGGCATACCTGCAAGCTTAAATAATCCACAAACTTCATCCACATAGATTAAGTGTAAATCAGGATGCAATGTTCCATCTCCTGCAAAAGGATTAGCTACCAGTTTCTCTATCATACCCGAAGGAATTTCAAAGTAAACATTTTCAGTAGGTTCAGTAGGTTGAGGGGTAGCTAATTGTGGTTCCGTACGAGGTGAAGATACCCCGAACAAACCCCTCAAAGGATTATGTTCCATAGTAATAAGTGACAGTAAATTTCAGCACACTATATAATTTTTTTCCTTGCCAAACTCCACCTACCAAAGGCACTTCACTCCCCGGCAACGGTGCCAGAAAAGAGTCTTGATGACCCACAGGTGTAGGGGATCTATAGTAGCTTTTCGATAAGTAAGAGTGTCGAACCCAACGAGGAGCAGAAGGAAATGATAAGCAGTTTTCAATAAGGTATTCTCTGCAAGCACTAAAATTATCGGTAACAGATAGTTTTGTGATAAGGTAATTTGTAACGAGTAGCAAGTAATAAAAGTAAATAAGGTGTAGAAAGATGGCCCAATCCTTTTTGTAGCAAAGGAGAATCCTGGGTAAACTCTTATATGAAGGAAAGCGCTCCCAAGGACACATGGGAATTATCGTCAAGCTAGTTCATATGACTCACGTTCATATGACTCACGTTCGGTACTTTGATAATTTGATATGTGGGTGGACCGGTGCTTGGGTACTGTCCTTACTTGGACAAGCATCCCACTTATGATTAACCCCCATTGCAAGCATCCGCAACTACAACAGAAGTATTAAGGTAAACCTAACCATAGCATGAAACATATGGATCCAAATCAGCCCCTTACAAAGCAACGCATAAACTAGGGTTTAAGCTTCTGTCACTCTAGCAACCCATCATCTACTTATTACTTCCCAATGCCTCCCTCTAGGCCCAAACAATGGTGAAGTGTCATGTAGTCAACGTTCACATGACACCACTAGAGGGATGACAACATACATCTCATCAAAATATCGAACGAATACCAAATCACATGACTACTTATAGAAAGACTTCTCCCATGTCCTCAGGAACAAATGTAACTACTCACAAAGCATATTCATGTTCATAATCAAAGGGGTATTAATATGCATAATGGATCTGAACATATAATCTTCCACCAAATAAACCAACTAGCACCAACTACAAGGAGTAATCAACACTACTAGCAACCCACAGGTACCAATCTGAGGTTTGGATACAAAGATTGGATACAAGAGATGAACTAGGGTTTGAGATGAGATGGTGTTGGTGAAGATGTTGATGGAGATTGACCCCCTCCCGATGAGAGGATCATTGCTGATGACGATGGTGATGATTTCCCCCTCCCGGAGGGAAGTTTCCCCGACAGAACAGCTCTGCCGGAGCCCTAGATTGGTTCCGCCAAGGTTCCGCCTCATGGAGGCGCAGTTTCATCCCGTGAGCTAGCTTATGATTTTTCCTCGGACGAAAGACCTCATACAGCAGAAGATGGGCATCGGAGGGCCACCAGGGGGCCCAGGAGGCAAGGGGCGCACCCAGCGGGGTAGGGCGTGCCCCCACCCTCGTGGCCAGGGTGTGGCCCCCCTCTGGAACTTTCTTCGGTTAGTATTTTTTATATATTCTGGAAATAACTTCCATGAAGTTTCAGGACTTTTGGAGCTGTGCAGAATAGGTCTGTAATATTTGCTCCTTTTCCAGCCCAGAATCCAAGCTGCCGGCATTCTCCCTCTTCATGTAAACCTTGTAAACTAAGGGAGAATAGGCATAAGTATTGTGACATAATGTGTAATAACAGTCCATAATGCAATAAATATCGATATAAAAGCATGATGCAAAATGGACGTATCAGTATTACACCACATTAGTGGCCCAAACCAGTATAAACTCTTGTGTCCCTTGTTCTTTGGGTTCGTCGAGCTAGGCCGTCAGATCATGATGTGCGCGAGCTAGAGAGGGGGAGAGATCTTCATGCGCACCCCAGTGTTCGAACCTCAAGGGTTTTGCCGGAACCCAAAACCCAACATTCGGCGCGCCATGTAGAGGTGCGCTTAAGCTTTCCCCTTCGTCAATCCGCGCTTCGCCACTCCGCCGAGTTCATGGCCGACGCTCGTCGGGCACTCGCTGAGGGCCGGGCCGCCGTCGCCACCCGTGTCGCTCAGATAGCTCCTGTCGGCGGGCCTCCCCATCGTTCTCCGTCGCCCGCCGCCAACGCCGCCACCGGCCTGGCGGCAAACGAGCAGCAAGCCTTCTCACCGCACCGCTCCGTGCGGTGAGATGGCTGCACCGCCACCCCATCACTGACTCTGGATGGCTCATCGTCTCACGCTCGCCACGCACCCACGGACGCACAGGACGCGCTGCTCATGGCACGCGAGCTCCTGCGCTACCGCCCGGTCGACGACCTCTACGAGGACTGGTTGGACCGCATCGCCGAGCTCGTCAGCACCGCGGGGGGTGTTGGGGAACGTTGCAGAAAACAAAAAAAATTCCTACGTTTCACCAAGATCAATCTATGGAGTCAACTAGCAACGAGAGGAGAGTGCATCTACATACCCTTGTAGATCGCGAGCGGAAGCGTTCAAGAGAACGGGGATGATGGAGTCGTACTCGCCGTGATCCAAATCACCGATGACCAAGTGCTGAACGGACGGCACCTCCGCGTTCAACACACGTACGGAGCGGATGACGTCTCCTCCTTCTTGATCCAGCAAGGTGGAAGGAGAGGTTGATGAAGATCCACCAGCACGACGGTGTGGTGGTGGATGCAGCAGTGAACGCAGCAGGGCTTCGCCGAGCTTCTGCGAGAGGGAGAGGTGTAGCAGGGGAGAGGGAGGCGCCAAGACTTGAGGTGCGGCTGCCCTCCCTCCCCCCTTTATATAGGCCCCCTAGGGGGGTGCGCCAGCCCTAGGAGATGGGATCTCCTAGGGGGGCGGCGGCCAAGGGGGTGGAGTACCCCACAACGCAAGTGGAGGCGCCCCCTCCCCTAGGGTTCCCAACCCTAGGCGCATGGGGGGCCCAAGGGGGGGCGCACCAGCCCACTATGGGCTGGTTCCCCTCCCCACTTCAGCCCATGGGGCCCTTCGGGATGGGTGGCCCCACCCGGTGGACCCCCGGGACCCATCCGGTGGTCCCGGTACAATACCGGTGACCCCGAAACTTTCCCGATGGCCGAAACTACACTTCCTATATATAATTCTTCACCTCCGGACAATTCTGGAACTCCTCGTGATGTCCAGGATCTGATCCGGGACACCGAACAACTTTCGGATTACTGCATACTCATATCTATACAACCCTAGCGTCACCGAACCTTAAGTGTGTAGACCCTACGGGTTCGGGAGACAAGCAGACATGACCGAGACGACTCTCTGGTCAATAACCAACAGCGGGATCTGGATACCCATGTTGGCTCCCACATTCTCCTCGATGATCTCATCAGATGAACCACGATGTCGAGGACCTAATCAATCCCATACTCAATTCCCTTTGTCAATCGGTACGTTACTTGCCCGAGACTCGATCGTCGGTATCCCAATACCTTGTTCAGTCTCGTTACCGGCAAGTCACTTTACTCGTACCGTAATGCGTGATCCCGTGATCAACCACTTGATCACATTGAGCTCATTATGATGATGCATTACCGAGTGGGCCCAGAGATACCTCTCCGTCATACGGAGTGACAAATCCCAGTCTCGATTCGTGCCAACCCAACAGACACTTTCGGAGATACCCGTAATGTACCTTTATAGTCACCCAGTTACGTTGTGACGTTTGGCACACCCAAGGCACTCCTACGGTATCCGGGAGTTGCACAATCTCATGGTCTAAGGAAATGATACTTGACATCCAGAAAAGCTACAGCAAACGAACTACACGATCTTTGTGCTATGCTTAGGTTTGGGTCTTGTCCATCACATCATTCTCCTAATGATGTGATCCCGTTATCAATGACATCCCCATGTCCATAGCCAGGAAACCATGACTATCTGTTGATCAACGAGCTAGTCAACTAGAGGCTCCCTAGGGACACATTGTGGTCTATGTATTCACACATGTATTACGATTTCCGGATAATACAATTATAGCATGAATAATAGACAATTATCATGAACAAGGAAATATAATAATCATTTTATTATTGCCTCTAGGGCATATTTCCAACAGTCTCCCACTTGCACTAGAGTCAATCATCTAGTTACATTGTGATGAATCGAACACCCATGGAATTCTGGTGTTGATCATGTTTTGCTCTAGGGAGAAGTTTAGTCAACGGATCTCCTACATTCAGGTCCGTATGTACTTTACAAATCTCTATGTCTCCATTTTGAACACTTTCACGAATGGAGTTGAAGCGATGCTTGATATGCCTGGTCTTCCTGTGAAACCTGGGCTCCTTGGCAAGGGCAATAGCTCCAGTGCTGTCACAGAAGAGAGTCATCGGGCCTGACGCATTGGTATGACTCCTAGGTCGGTAATGAACTCCTTCACCCAGACTGCTTCGTGTGCTGCCTCCGAGGCTGCCATGTACTCCGCTTCACATGTAGATCCCGCCACAACGCTTTGCTTGCAACTGCACCAGCTTACTGCCCCACCATTCAAAATATACACGTATCCGGTTTGTGACTTAGAGTCATCCAGATCTGTGTCGAAGCTAGCATCGACGTAACCCTTTACGACAAGCTCTTCGTCACCTCCATAAACGAGAAACATTTCCTTAGTCCTTTTCAGGTACTTCAGGATATTGTTGACTGCTGTCCAGTGTTCCATGCCGGGATTACTTTGGTACCTTCCTACCAAACTCACGGCAAGGTTTACATCAGGTCTGGTACACAGCATAGCATACATGATAGACCCTATGGCCGAGGCATAGGGGACGACACTCATCTTTTCTCTATCTTCTGCCGTGGTCGGGCATTGAGCCAAGATCAATCTCGTACCTTGCAATACAGGCAAGAACCCCTTCTTTGACTGATCCATTTTGAACTTCTTCAAAATCTTGTCAAGGTACGTACTCTGTGAAAGACCAATGAGGCGTCTCGATCTATCTCTATAGATCTTGATGCCTAATATATAAGCAGCTTCTCAAGGTCCTTCATTGAAAAACACTTGTTCAAATAGGCCTTTATACTTTCCAAGAATTCTATATCATTTCCCATCAACAGTATGTCATCCACATACAATATGAGAAATGCTACAGAGCTCCCACTCACTTTCTTGTAAATGCAGGCTTCTCCATAAGTCTGCATAAACCCAAACGCTTTGATCATCTCATCAAAGCGAATGTTCCAACTCCGAGATGCTTGCACCAGCCCATAAATCGAGCATTGGAGCTTGCACACCTTGTCAGCATTCTTAGGATCGACAAATCCTTCCGGCTGCATCATATACAATTCTTCCTTAAGGAAACCATTAAGGATTGCCGTTTTGACATCCATTTGCCATATCTCATAATCATAGAATGCGGCAATTGCTAACATGATTCGGACGGACTTCAGCTTCGCTACGGGTGAGAAAGTCTCATCGTAGTCAACCCCTTGAACTTGTCGATAACCCTTAGCGACAAGCCGAGCCTTATAGATGGTCACATTACCATCCGCGTCTGTCTTCTTCTTAAAGATCCATTTATTTTCTATGGCTCGCCGATCAACGAGCAAGTCAGTCAAAGTCCATACTTCGTTTTCATACATGGATCCTATCTCGGATTTCATGGCTTCCAGCCATTTCTCGAAATCCGGGCCCGCCATCGCTTCTTCATAGGTCGAAGGTTCACCATTGTCTAACAACATGATTTCCAAGACGGGGTTGCCGTACCACTCTGGTGCGGAACGTGTCCTTGTGGACCTACGAAGTTCAGTAGCAACTTGATCTGAAGTTTCATGATCACCATCATCAACTTCCTCTCTAGTCGGTGCAGGCACCTCAGGAACATTTTCTTGAGCTGCGCCATTTACCGGTTCAAGAGGTAATACTTCATCAAGTTCTACCTTCCTCCCACTTATTTCTTTCGAGAGAAACTCCTTCTCTAGAAAGGACCCATTCTTGGCAACAAAGATCTTGCCTTCGGATATGAGGTAGAAGGTATACCCAAAAGTTTCTTTAGGGTATCCTATGAAGACGCATTTTTCCGACTTGGGTTTGAGCTTTTCAGGTTGAAGTTTCTTGACATAAGCATCGCATCCCCAAACTTTTAGAAACAACAGCTTAGGTTTCTTCCCAAACCATAATTCATACGGTGTCGTCTCAACGGATTTCGACGGAGCCCTATTTAAAGTGAATGCGGCAGTCTCTAAAGCATAACCCCAAAATGATAGCGGTAAATCGGTAAGAGATATCATAGATCGCACCATATCTAATAGAGTGCGATTACGACATTCGGACACACCATTACGCTGAGGTGTTCCAAGCGGCGTGAGTTGTGAAACTATTCCACATTTTCTTAAGTGTGTGCCAAATTCGTGACTCAAGTATTCTACCCCATGATCTGATCGCAAGAACTTGATTTTCCTGTCACGTTGATTCTCAACCTCACTCTGAAATTCCTTGAACTTTTCAAAGGCCTCAGACTTGTGTTTCATTAAGTAGACATACCCATATCTACTCAAGTCATCAGTGAGGGTGAGAACATAACTATAGCCACCGCGAGCCTCAACACTCATTGGACCGCACACATCAGTATGTATGATTTCCAATAAGTTGGTTGCTCGCTCCATTGTTCCTGAGAATGGAGTCTTGGTCATTTTACCCATGAGGCATGGTTCGCACATGTCAAATGATTCGTAATCAAGAGACTCTAAAAGTCCATCTGCATGGAGCTTCTTCATGTGTTTGACACCTATGTGACCAAGGCGGCAGTGCCACAAGTATGTGGAACTATCATTATCAACCTTACATCTTTTGGTATTCACACTATGAATATGTGTAGCATTACGCTCGAGATTCATTAAGAATAAACCATTCACAATCGGAGCATGACCATAAAACATATCTCTCATATAAATAGGACAACCATTATTCTCGGATTTAAATGAGTAGCCATCTCGTATTAAACGATATCCTGATACAATGTTCATGCTCAAAGCTGGCACTAAATAACAATTATTGAGGTTTAAAACTAATCCCGTAGGTAAATGTAGAGGTAGCGTGCCGACGGCGATCACATCGAGCTTGGAACCATTCCCGACGCGCATCGTCACCTCGTCCTTCGCCAGTCTCCGCTTATTCCGCAGCTCCATCTTTGAGTTACAAATGTGAGCAACCGCACCGGTATCAAATACCCAGGAGCTACTACGAGTACTAGTAAGGTACACATCAATTACATGTATATCACATATACCTTTTGTGATGCCGGCCTTCTTGTCCGCTAAGTATTTGGGGTAGTTCCGCTTCCAGTGACCACTTCCCTTGCAATAAAAGTACTCAGTCTCGGGCTTGGGTCCATTCTTTGGCTTCTTCTCGGTAGCTTGCTTACCGGGCGCGGCAACTCCCTTGCGGTCCTTCTTGAAGTTCTTCTTACCCTTGCCTTTCTTGAACTTAGTGGTTTTATTCACCATCAACACTTGATGTTCCTTTTTGACTTCTACCTCTGCTGATTTCAGCATTGCAAATACTTCAGGAATGGTCTTTTCCATCCCTTGCATATTGAAGTTCATCACAAAGCTCTTGTAGCTTGGTGGAAGCGACTGAAGGATTCTGTCAATGACCGTGTCATCCGGGAGATTAACTCCCAGCTGAGTCAAGCGGTTATGCAACCCAGACATTTTGAGTATGTGCTCACTGACAGAACTATTTTCCTCCATCTTACAGCTGAAGAACTTGTCGGAGACTTCATATCTCTCGACCCGGGCATGAGCTTTGAAAACCATTTTCAGCTCTTCGAACATCTCATATGCTCCATCTCGCTCAAAACGCTTTTGGAGCCCCGGTTCTAAGCTGTAACGCATGCCACACTGAACGAGGGAGTAATGATCAGCACGTGTCTGCCAAGCGTTCATAACGTCTTGGTTCTATGGGACGGGTGCGTCACCTAGCGGTGCTTCTAGGACATAATCTTTCTTGGCAGCTATGAGGATGATCCTCAGGTTCTGGACCCAGTCCGTATAGTTGCTGCCATCGTCTTTCAGCTTGGTTTTCTCTATGAACGCGTTGAAGTTGAGGACAACGTTGGCCATTTGATCTACAAGACATATTGTAAAGATTTTAGACTAAGTTCATGATAATTAAGTTCATCTAATCAAATTATTCAATGAACTCCCACTTAGATAGACATCCCTCCAGTCATGTAAGTATAACATGATCCGAGTTGACTAGGCCGTGTCCGATCATCACGTGAGACGGACTAGTCAACATCGGTGAACATCTTCATGTTGATCGTATCTTCTATACGACTCATGCTCGACCTTTCGGTCTTGTGTGTTCCGAGGCCATGTCTGTACATGCTAAGCTCGTCAAGTCAACCTAAGTGTATTGCGTGTGTAAATCTGTCTTACACCCGTTGTATGTGAACGTTGGAATCTATCACACCCGATCATCACGTAGTGCTTCGAAACAACAAACTGTCGCAACGGCGCACAGTTAGGGGAAACACTTTCTTGAAATTATTATGAGGGATCATCTTATTTACTACCGTCGTTCTAAGTAAACAAGATGCAAAAACATGATAAACATCACATGCAATCAAATAATAGTGACATGATATGGCCAATATCACATAGCTCCTTTGATCTCCATCTTGGGGCTCCATGATCATCTTGTCACCGGCATGACACCATGATCTCCATCATCGTGTCTCCATGAAGTTGCTCGCCAACTATTACTTCTACTACTATGGCTAACACTTTAGCAATAAAGTAAAGTAATTACATGACGTTTATGTTGACACGCAGGTCATAAATAAATAAAGACAACTCCTATGGCTCCTGCTGATTGTCATACTCATCGACATGCAAGTCGTGATCCCTATTACAAGAACATGATCAATATCATACATCACATATATCATTCATCATTCATCACAACTTTTGGCCATATCACATCACAAAACACTTGCTGCAAAAACAAGTTAGACGTCCTCTAATTGTTGTTGCAAGTTTTTACGTGGCTGCTATAGGTTTCTAGCAAGAACGTTTCTTACCTACGCCAAAACCACAACGTGAATTACCAATTTCTATTTACCCTTCATAAGGACCCTGTTCATCGAATCCGATCCGACTAAAGTGGGAGAGATAGACACCCGCCAGCCACCTTATGCAACTAGTGCATGTTAGTCGGTGGAACCGGTCTCACGTAAGCGTACGTGTAAGGTTGGTCCGGGCCGCTTCATCCCACGATGCCGCCGAATCAAGATAAGACTAGTAACGACAAGCAAATTGACAATATCGACGCCCACAACTACTTTGTGTTCTACTCGTGCATAGTAACTACGCATAGACCTAGCTCATGATGCCACTGTTGGGGAACGTTGCAGAAAATAAAAAAATTTCCTACGTTTCACCAAGATCAATCTATGGAGTCAACTAGCAACGAGAGGAGGGTGCATCTACATACCCTTGTAGATCACGAGCGGAAGCGTTCAAGAGAACGGGGATGATGGAGTCGTACTCGCCGTGATCCAAATCACCGATGACCAAGTGCCGAACGGACGGCACCTCCGCGTTCAACACACGGATGGAGCGGATGACGTCTCCTCCTTCTTGATCCAGCAGGGGGGAAGGAGAGGTTGATGAAGATCCAGCAGCATGACGGCGTGGTGGTGGATGCAGCAGTGAACGCACCAGGGCTTCGCTGAGCTTCTACGAGAGGGAGAGGTGTAGCAGGGGAGAGGGAGGCGCCAAGACTTGAGGTGCGGCTGCCCTCCCTCCCCCCACCTTTATATAGGCCCCGTAGGGGGGGTGCGCCGGCCCTTGGAGATGGGATCCCCTAGGGGGGCGGCGGCCAAGGGGGTGGAGTACCCCCCAAGGCAAGTGGAGGCGCCCCCTCCCCTAGGGTTCCCAACCCTAGGCGCATGGAGGGCCCAAGGGGGGGCGCGCCAGCCCACTATGGGCTGGTTCCCCTCCCCACTTCAGCCCATGGGGCCCTCCGGGATGGGTGGCCCCACCCGGTGGACCCCCGGGACCCATCTGGTGGTCCCGGTACAATACCGGTGACCCCGAAACTTTCCCGATGGCCGAAACTACACTTCCTGTATATAATTCTTCACCTCCGGACAATTCCGAAACTCCTCGTGACGTCCAGGATCTCATCCGGGACTCCGAACAACTTTCGGATTACTGCATACTCATATCTATACAACCCTAGCGTCACCGAACCTTAAGTGTGTAGACCCTACGGGTTCGGGAGACAAGCAGACATGACCGAGATGACTCTCTGGTCAATAACCAACAGCGGGATCTAGATACCCATGTTGGCTCTCATCGGATGAACCACGATGTCGAGGACCTAATCAATCCCGTACTCAATTCCCTTTGTCAATCGGTACGTTACTTGCCCGAGACTCGATCATCGGTATCCCAATACCTTGTTCAGTCTTGTTACCGGCAAGTCACTTTACTCGTACCGTAATGCATGATCCCGTGATCAACCACTTGATCACATTGAGCTCATTATGATGATGCATTACCGAGTGGGCCCAGAGATACCTTTCTGTCATACGGAGTGACAAATCCCAGTCTCGATTCGTGCCAACCCAACAGACACTTTAGGAGATACCTGTAATGTACCTTTATAGTCACCCAGTTATGTTGTGACGTTTGGCACACCCAAGGCACTCCTACGGTATCCGGGAGTTGCACAATCTCATGGTCTAAGGAAATGATACTTGACATCCAGAAAAGCTACAGCAAACGAACTACATGATCTTTGTGCTATGCTTAGGTTTGGGTCTTGTCCATCACATCATTCTCCTAATGATGTGATCCCGTTATCAATGAGATCCTCATGTCCATAGCTAGGAAACCATGACTATCTATTGATCAACGAGCTAGTCAACTACAGGCTCACTAGGGACACATCGTGGTCTATGTATTCACACATGTATTATGATTTCCGGATAATACAATTATAGCATGAATAATAGACAATTATCATGAACAAGGAAATATAATAATCATTTTATTATTGCCTCTAGGGCATATTTCCAACAGGGGGCTCTCCTGCACCATCCTTCTCGCTGCCTCGCCCCCCCCCCCCCCCCCCCCCAGCTGCGAGCAATGTGGCTCATGAAGCGCCTCCAACCCCTCCGCACCAAGATGGCGCCCTCGCGCTGAGGCGTGCGGCTCTTGGAGCGCCTCCGCCTCCTCCGCGTCAAGATAACGTCCTCACTCCAAGATGTGCGGTCCTGCGGCGTGACCCGCCGCGCCGTGTGCCCGCGCCCGAAGAAATAAGCTGCCAAGAGATCCCCTGTTCGCAAGAAAACGCTCCATCGCTCCCAGCACCGCCACGTCAGGACCGCTTGCCTCGGCAGGGCCAGGCGCCACTTGCCGTGGCGGCGCAGGGACACCAAGATCAAGCTCCGCCTCCACGACGAGCCCCGGTAGCCACGGCAGGCTGCCGCGCCTTCACTCTTGAGTTGCGTAGCGTCGTCTAGTTAGGCAAGTTCAAGCCGGATCTGCCTCCTCGCTATGACGGTACCCCCGACCCTGCGGAGTTCTTGCAGCTCTACAAGCTGAGCATCGAGGCGGCCAACGGCGACGAAAAGGTCATGGCGAACTGGTTTCCCATGGCTCTCAAGGACGGCGCCCGCTCATGGCTCCTGAACCTGCCCCTGGGCTCGATCTCCTTCTAGGACCAGATGCACGACAGCTTCGTCGTCAACTTCCAGGGCACTCGCGACCGCCCCCCGGCCATAGGTGACTTGCACCGCATCAAGCAACAGCCGGGAGAGACCCTGCAGAAGTACACCCAGTGCTTCAACAACGTGCACCTGAAGATCCCCAAGGTGACGGACGAGGCCCTCATCTCAGCGTTTTCCAATGGCGTTCGCGACATCAAGATGAAGGAGTTGCTCGCCATCCATGAGGAGCTGTGCACGACTTTGAAGTTGTTCAACATAGCAACCAAGTGTGCAAGAGCTGAGGAGGGGCGCCTCTCCCTTCTCGAGCTCCCTGTTGTGGATCCAGAGGAGAAGAAGGCCAAGGTCAAGGACGTGAAGCACAAAGGGGTGGCCGTACTCGCGGCAGAACCAGATACCAAGCGCGGCCGAGACCTACCCGAGTCGTCCAAGGGCAGTCGTACGTTCTACGCCTTCCACAACGTGCGCAACCACAACACCAATGATTGTCAAGAGCTCAGGGCCATTCGAGACGGACGCTTCGGTCGACGCACCGAGCGCAACGACCGGGGATACGGCCGAGGAGGTGGATGAGGTGGAGGTTGTTGGGACGACCATGGGCCCCATCGGGAGTGGCGCGACCAGCCTCGCGAGGACCACTGGCAGGATCAGCCTCGTGAGGGCGCCTGGAGGGACCAGCCTCACGAGGACCGCCCTCAGGGCAACCCTGGTCTCCCTCCGCTGCCGCCGCCACCAAGGAGGAACGACGACCACCAACAGGACGAAGGGGCTGGGGGCTTCCAGGAGCCGCGCCCCATCGCCTGCATCTTGGGTGGCGCTCAGGCCCCAGCTTCCCAACGCATCTTCAAGAAGTTCTCTCGCGAGGTGAATGCAACGCTCCCCAAGCTCGAGGCTACGCGCCTGCTCAGATGGTCCAAGTACGCCATCACCTTTAGCTCGGCGGACCAGCTCAAATGCGTGGCAACCGCCGGTGTCCTCTCGATGCTCTGTTCACCCATCATCAGCAATGTCCAAGTCACCAAGACCTCATCGACGGCGGTGCAGGGCTCAGTGTCCTGTCCGTCGAGACGTTCCACAGCCTTCAAGTGCCATACGATCAGCTCCATCCCACCAAGCCTTTCTCAGGAGTGACTGGCGGATCCACCACCCCGATAGGGCAAGTTCGACTCCCTGTCACCTTCGGTCAGCGCGACAACTACCACACCGAGCTCGTCGACTTTGATGTATCCCACATCCACCTGCCGTACAATGCCATCCTCAGGTACTCCGCGCTAGCCAAATTCATGGCAGTCACCCACCATGGCTACAACATCCTCAAGATGATGGGAAGCGGCGGAATCATCACAGTCCCCTATGAAGAAACAGACACGGTGTGCTCCCTCGAGCGCGCCTTCCAAGCTGCAGCAGTCGAAGAACTATGTGCAGGACCCTCCTGAGGCCAACCCTAAGAAGAAGAAGTAGCTACTCCGCACTGGGCCTCAGTGGAGCGGCGCCTCCAGCGGTGCCACCTCATGATCAGTGCCCGCGCCTTGTGCGCCTCCCTCCCTCGCATAGGGAGGCGCCCGCAGCACCCTCCTCGGGCAGGGCTCGGGAGCTCTCTTCTGGAGGGCCTTGGACCTGGCCGACATCACGAGCGAGGCGCTCGGGCACCATGTGGAGGTGTGCTTCACGGCACGTTTCCCTCTGGAGGACACCGGGCGAGTAGTGCCCGGCGATCAGGAGTTCATACCAAGGCCACTCAGGAGCTTCAGGATGCAAGAGCAATACGCGGCGACCGCCACCCACTTGGCGCTGCTCCCCATCCAGGCGAGGGTGGTCAGCTGCGCGTCTGCATCGACATCCCGGGGCTCAACAGGGCCGCATCTCAGGAGCGCTTCTGGCCTTCATGTGCCGGCTGATGAAGCTACGTACCTAGGGTAGGGGCACGGACCTGTCCAAAGATCCCTACCCAAGGATGTCCCTATAGGAAGTCACCTTTCAATCGACTTGAAGGTATCCCACTCGACGAATTCAAGACACTCGACCAAGAAGCTATCACTCGACCATGAAGCCAACCACTCGACTGCCAGAAGACCTAAAGTCACTCCGCAGGCAAACGGTCGGCTATTGAGTAGTATTTGTGGTCATTGTAGCACTTTATTAGGGGCGTTACCAGTAACGCCCAACCTTAAATGTACCTTAAACCCTGCATTACTGAGGGCAGGAGGGGCCCGGCGAACTCTATATAAGCCACCCCCTCCTCAGTATGAAGAGTTCGCACCCCTGTTATTCACACGCCAGTAATCCAGTCGACCGCCTCCGGGCACCGATACGTAGGGCTGTTAATTCCTCCGCGAAGGGCCTGAACTCGTACATCTTGGTGTGTTTACAACTTCCCAATAGCTGAGATCTAGCCTCTCCATACATACCCCCCTACATCACTGTCAGAGTTAGAACCACGACAGTTGGCGCCCACCGTGGGGCAGGAATCTTAGCGCCTGGTTGGAGAAGTTGCAATTTTTCCGATCCCTTTGATCATGGTTTCGTGCGGAGTTTTGGTGGAGGGCCGCGATATCCGCCTCGGTGCGCTCACATTCATCGCCGACGACTCCGCCTGGCTTCAGGAGGCGCCACTCGACATCGACGCGCTCCCCGTCCGCGGTGCGACGCATTTCCGCGCATGCGTTCGTGGCGTCCTCCTGCGGCAACCGTCGACCCAGTATCGGTCGGCCCCCGTATCGTCTCCCTGCTCTATCTCCCACCGGCGCAAGCGCTCCGGTCGGTCGAGACTTCAGAGGTGGGTGAGGCATGCTATGGCTCACCAGTCGGCCGCCCCACAAGTCGCGGCAATCGAGCCCGACGAATCCCTCTGCGGCCTGTTCGACTGGCTCCGCGGAGACCGCATCCGAGTGCGACAGCAGCGATCCAGCGGCTGAGATTCTGGCGGTCGATGGAACGCACAGTCCTCCCGGTTTCCCTCGCGCTGATGGAGGCGCGGGTGGGGGCGACCCATCGCATCCCCACGATGAGTATCTCCCCGAACCTCTCACGTCATTACAGCGGCAGGAGCTTCGCCGCTGGAACATGGACGCACTCCGCACTCCTATCGTCGGAGAGACCCCCGAGGCCCAGGCCTTGGAGGACGCGCGCTTAGCTAACTTGGCCGAGCGCACTCGACTGGAGAATCTCCAGCGAGCACTCGACGAGCAAGAGCGTCAGCGGGCTCCCAAGTCTAGTCGACGCCAGCTCTTCCCGCCGACGCAGGTATATCGAACCCCAGTTCAGAATTTGGCCGCTGCGGCCCGTATAGCAGAATCGATTCAGCCCTCCCAGTCAGAGGCTGGCTGGGGCTTGTTGCAGATCAGAGCGTTGCTCCGGGCGGTGGGAAACCAGAATTCCGCTGTTTCTCAGTCGCGGAACAGGATCCACAGTCGATCTGTTGCGACAGATACAGTCCAGTCGGCTCATAGCCCGAGGTCGCCCCCGAGGCGTGAGGGACGTGGTGACCGGCATGATCAGTATAGAAGGAATGAGCAGTATGATCACCGATCCGATTGTGATGATCGACGTCGAGTGCCAACCCCTCCCCCGAGGAGTGGGTCATATGCGCCTCGACATCGAGATGACAGGCACCCTCATAGCGTTGGGCAGAGGATTCCAGTCGACCCCAGGGACCCAGGCTTTGAGCGAGATCTGTCCTCGTTCAAGGCTTGGTTGACAGGAACAGGGCTCATCGGGAAGGCCAGAACAGAGATGCGCCCGCCAGCAGCAGAGTACGTGTTTCAGGGCCAGAGTGTTTTAGTCGAGCCATCAGGGCCGCGGTGATTCCTCCCAACTTTCGGTTGGCGACTGGAGTCAGCAAGTTCACCGGTGAGTCTAAGCCTGACACTTGGCTCGAAGATTACCGAATGGCTGTACAGATTGGCGGTGGCAATGATGAGGTGGCCATGAAGCATTTTCCTCTCCTGTTAGAGGGCTCAGCCAGAGCATGGTTGAATCAGTTAGCACCCAGCAGCATCTACACTTGGGAGGATCTCTCTCGAGTGTTTGTCACAACCTTTGAGGGAACATGCAAGCGACCCGCAGGCCTTACAGAATTGCGGTCTTGCGTGCAGAAGCCGAGTGAAACTCTGAGGGCTTACATCCAGAGGTGGATCACTTTGCATCACACAGTCGAGAACGTACCGGATCACCAAGCAGTTTGTGCCTTTAAAGAAGGCGTCAAGAACAGAGAGTTGAACCTGAAGTTCGGTCGGACCGGAGAAATGTCCCTGAATCGGATGATGGAAATTGCCACCAAATACGCTAACGGAGAAGATGAAGATCGACTCCGGAGTGGCAAGCAGAAAGCAGTCGCCCAAGAAACGGGAGGCAATTCCAGTCGGAAGCAGAAGCGGAAGGCCGAGCCAGCCGCCCTTGGGGAGGCCCTGGCCGCAACCCAGGGAAATTTCAAGGGAAAACCCAAAGGCCCCTGGAAGCCCAAGAAAGTCAAGGATCAAGATGGAAATGATGTTTTGGATCTGCCATGTCACATCCACACCAAGAAAGATGAAGAGGGTAATTTCATTTACCCAAAGCATACCACTCGACAGTGCCGGCTCCTGATCCAGCAGTTTCAGGGCAAACAACCCAAATATAAGGGAAAAGAGTTGGACAGAGTCGAGGACAAGGAAGATAGCGACGACGGATACCCCCAAATCAATTCCACCCTGATGATTTTTGCTAATGTCAAAAGCAAAAGTCGACTGAAAGGCATTAACCGTGAGGTGAATATGGTTGCTCCGGCGACACCCAGTTATCTGAAGTGGTCTCAGACTGCCATCACATTCGACCAGTCCGATCACCCTACGCACATTGCCACCCCTGGGAGGCAAGCTTTGGTGGTCGACCCAGTTGTCGAAGGCACTCGACTGACCAAAGTCCTGATGGATGGTGGCAGTGGCCTGAACATATTGTATGCTGAAACATTGAAAGGGATGGGCATTCCGATGTCCAGGCTCAGCGCTAGCAACATGAGCTTCCATGGAGTCATTCCTGGAAAGAAAGCCGAGTCACTCGGCCAGATTGCTCTCGACGTGGTTTTCGGTGATTCAAAGAATTACCGCAAGGAAAAGTTGACATTTGAGGTTGTGGACTTCCAAAGTGCTTATCATGCTATTCTGGGCCGGCCAGCTTATGCACGCTTCATGGCTCGACCATGCTACGTGTATCTCAAGTTGAAGATGCCCAGCCCCAGAGGTGTGATCACCGTTACCGGCAATCGGAAGAAAGCCGAAGAGTGTTTTCAGAAAGGATCGAAGATTGCTGACGCTCAGATGGCAGTTGTTGAGCTACAAGAATACCAGAAGACTGCTGATCCGAGTGAATTTCTACGAGCCAAGAACCCTGCTTCAGAATCTGCTTTTCAGTCGTCCGGTGAAACTAAGACAGCTCACATTCACCCGACCGACCCCGACGCTGCTCCGACTCACATCTCGACGACGCTCGACTCCAAATAGGAAGAAGCGCTCATCCAGTTCCTCCGTGAGAACTGGGACGTCTTCGCATGGAAGCCTTCTGACATGCCTAGAGTTCCCAGGGGGCTGGCTGAGCACCGTCTACGAGTAGACCCGAAGTTCAAGCCTGTGAAAGAACATCTTCGACGGTCCGCCGTCCAGAAGAGGAAAGCTATTGGCGAGGAGGTGGCTCGACTCTTAGCAGCGGAGTTCATCCAAGAGATTTACCACTCCGAGTGGCTCGCCAACGTTGTCATGGTCCCCAAGAAGGACAAGTCACTTCGCATGTGCATTGACTTCAAACACATCAATCGGGCCTGCCCGAAAGATCATTTCCCTCTCCCCCGCATCGACCAGGTAGTGGACTCGACCGCGGGGTGTGAGCGTTTGTCTTTTCTAGATGCTTATTCAGGGTACCATCAGATCCGTCTGTATGGACCTGACGAGATCAAAACGGCTTTCATCACCCCATTTGGGTGCTTCTGTTATGTCACCATGCCCTTCGGCCTCAAGAATGCTGGAGCCACGTTCATGAGGATGATTCAGAAGTGTTTGCTCACTCAGATCAGTCGGAACGTACAAGCATACATGGATGATATTGTGGTTAAGTCACGGAAAGGTTCCGACCTACTGACTGACCTTGCCGAAACCTTTGCTAACCTCAGGAGATATGATATCAAGCTCAATCCATCAAAGTGCACATTCGGAGTTCCAGGTGGAAAGTTACTCGGTTTTCTCATTTCCGAACGAGGAATCGACGCCAATCCCGAGAAAGTTGGCACCATACTCCGAATGAAGCGCCCTGTGTGTGTACACGATGTCCAGAAGCTTACAGGTTGCTTGGCCGCTCTAAGTCGATTCATTTCTCGTCTCGGTGAAAAGGCGTTGCCTCTTTACCGACTGATGAAGAAGTCTGACAAGTTCGAGTGGACTCCAGAAGCTGACGCGGCGTTTGCAGAGCTCAAAGCTCTGCTCTCCACCCAGCCGGTGCTTGCTGCCCCAATCAGTAAAGAGCCTCTGCTGCTGTACATCGCGGCCACGGGACAAGTTGTCAGTACAGTACTCACGGTCGAGCGGGAAGAAGAAGGAAAGGCCTTCAGAGTTCAGTGCCCAGTCTATTATGTGTCTGAAGTTTTGACCCCTTCGAAGCAAAGATATTCCCATTACCAGAAGCTTGTATATGGGATCTACATGACCACGAAGAAGGTTGCACACTACTTCTCTGACCATTCCATTACAGTCGTCAGCGACGCTCCACTGTCAGAGATCTTGCACAACAGAGATGCAACTGGTCGAGTGGCTAAGTGGGCGATTGAACTCCTTCCCCTAGATATCAAGTTCGAAGCAAAGAAGGCTATCAAGTCCCAAGCAATCGCAGATTTCGTCGCCGAGTGGATTGAACAGCAACTTCTGACTCAAGTTCACTCGGAGCACTGGACCATGTTCTTCGATGGATCTAAGATGCTGAATGGTTCCGGTGCTGGGGTAGTATTGGTCTCCCCTCGAGGAGATAAGCTCAGATACGTCCTCCAGATTCACTTCGATTCCTCCAACAATGAAGCAGAATATGAAGCACTCTTGTACGGGTTGCGCATGGCCATTTCACTCGGCGTCCGGCGCCTCATGGTCTACGGCGACTCAGATTTGGTGGTCAATCAGGTGATGAAGGAGTGGGACATCAGAAGCCCAGCTATGACTGGCTATTGCAACGCAGTAAGAAAGCTAGAAAAGAAATTCGAGGGGTTAGAGCTTCATCACATCCCCCGACTGAAAAATCAAGCAGCAGATGATCTGGCAAAGATAGGCTCCAAGAGAGAAGCCATCCCCAGCAATGTGTTTTTGGAGCACATCCGCTCGCCGTCAGTCCAGGAGGATCCTTTCACAGAAGAAGCCCCGCAACCGAAAAGTGCCACAGATCCGACTGAAGTCGAAATTCCTGCTGTGGTCGACCTAGTCATGGAGGTCTTGGCTATCACTCCCGACTGGACGGTACCATACATCGCGTATATCTTGAGGAAAGAACTCCCGGAGGACGAGGAAGAGGCTCGACAGATCGTCCGCCGATCCAAGGCCTTCACAGTCATAAAGGGACAGTTGTATAGGGAGAGCGCGACTGGAATCGGTCAGAAATGAATAACACCAGAAGAGGGTCAGATGATCCTTAATGATATCCACTCAGGGACCTGTGGTCACCATGCGTCTTCTCGGACCATTGTGGCTAAAGCATACCGAGCAGGGTTTTACTGGCCAAGAGAAAATGAGATGGCAAAAGAGATAGTCCACAAGTGTGGAGGTTGCCAGTTCTACTCCAACATGTCACACAAGCCTGCATCAGCCCTGAAGACCATTCCACTCGTCTGGCCCTTTGCCATCTGGGGACTGGACATGGTCGGTCCACTGAGGACAGGTAGGAGCGGATTCACGCATGTGCTTGTGGCAGTCGACAAGTTCACCAAATGGATTGAAGCCAAGCCTATCAAGAATCTCGATGCTTGCGCTGCTATCAGTTTCGTCAGAGGGATAACATTCAGATATGGGGTTCCGCATAGCATCATCACCGACAATGGGTCAAACTTCGATTCAGACAAGTTCAGAGCTTTTTGCGCCTCTCAAGGCACACGAGTCGACTACGCGTTGGTCGCGCATCCTTAGTCGAATGGACAAGCTGAAAGAGCAAATGGTCTGATTCTCAAAGGATTGAAGCCTCGATTGATGCGTGATCTCAAGCACGTAGCAGGCGCTTGGGTCGACGAACTTCCGTCGGTTTTGTGGGGGCTGAGGACCACCCCGAACCGGTCGACCGGAAGAACGCCATTTTTTCTGGTTTACGGAGCCAAAGCCGTCCTGCCGAGTGATCTACTTCACAACGCCCCCAGAGTCGAGATTTATAACGAAGACGAAGCAGAGCAAGCCCGGCAAGACGCAGTCGACCTCCTAGAGGAGGAGAGGGAAATGGCTATGATCAGATCGACCATCTATCAGCAAGACTTGCGTTGATTCCATGCCAGAAATGTGAAGAGCCGAGCCTTCCAGGAAGGAGATTTGGTCCTCCGAGTGGATCAACAGAAACCACACAAACTTGCTCCTACTTGGGAACGCCCCTTCATCGTCACCAGAGTCCTCCACAATGGAGCATATCACCTCTACAATGTTGATCACCAGATCAACGAGCCACGAGCTTGGAATGCGGAACTGCTCCGCCCCTTTTACACTTGAGTTCTCCCTTGGACGAGATGTAATAAGAAAAATTTTCTGCAGTTCATTTTTACCGAAGACAAGAGTGTCCCAATAATTGCTGTCACTCTTGTTTGCATATGAAATCCCCCAGTGGGCGACTTGGCTGCGAATCTGTTTCGCCTAAGTTTGAAAAAAATCCTACCGAGTGGAGAGCAATCCTCCCACTCGGGGGCTTAGCTGCAGTCCAGTACTCGCCTAAGTTCTCCCACTTAGAGACTTAGCTACAGTCAGGCACTCGCCTAAGTTCAAAAAAATCCTACCGAGTGGAGAGCAATCCTCCCACTCGGGGGCTTAGCTGCAGTCCAGTACTCGCCTAAGTTCTCCCACTTAGAGAGTTAGCTGCAGTCAGGCACTCGCCTAAGTTTGAAAAAATCCTGCCGAGTGGAGAGCAATCCTCCCACTCGGGGGCTTAGCTGCAGTCCAGTACTCACCTAAGTTCTCCCACTTAGAGACTTAGCTGCAGTCAGGCACTCGCCTAAGTATTTGAAAATCCTACCGAGTGGAGAGCAAACCTCCCACTCGAAGGCTTAGCTGCAGCCCAGCGCTCGCCTAAGTGATTAGAAATCTTACCGAGTGGCGAGCCAGACTCCCACTCGGGGGCTTAGCTGCAGCCCAGTGCTCGCCTAAGTGTTTAAAAATCCTACCGAGTGGAGAGCAAACCTCCCACTCGGGGGCTTAGCTGCAGCCCAGTGCTCGCCTAAGTGTTTAAAAATCCCACCGAGTGGAGAGCAAACCTCCCACTCGGGGGCTTAGCTGTGGCCCAACGCTCGCCTAAGTGTTTAAAAATCCCACCGAGTGGAGAGCAAACCTCCCACTCGGGGGCTTAGCTGCAGCCTAGTGCTCGCCTAAGTGTTTAAAAATCCTACCGAGTGGAGAGCAAACCTCCCACTCGGGGGCTTAGCTGCAGCCCAGTGCTCGCCTAAGTGTTTAAAAATCCCACCGAGTGGAGAGCAAACCTCCCACTCGGGGGCTTAGCTGCGGCCCAACGCTCGCCTAAGTGTTTAAAAATCCCACCGAGTGGAGAGCAAACCTCCCACTCGGGGGCTTAGCTGCAGCCCAGCGCTCGCCTAAGTGTTTGGACATCCTACTGAGTGGCGAGCCAGACTCCCACTCGACGGCTTAGCTGCAGCCCAGTGCTCGCCTAAGTGTTTAAAAAATCCTACCGAGTGGAGAGCAAACCTCCCACTCGGGGGCTTAGCTGCAGCCCAGCGCTCGTCTAAGTACAGGACACAACCCAATCTGCGAGTCGACTGCTACCTTCTCCTTCGGAGCTGCGCCGCAAATACAAGGTTATTCTGAGTGAAGATCAAGTTCCACTCGATGAATCAAACCATGAAGATATTCAACGAGAAATCAAGATCAGATAAAGCCTAAAAGGTCCCAGACCTCAGATCAAAGTACTCGAGCCCTCGGCTCAGCGGAGTTTAATGGTTACAAATCCACTCGGCATTCCGAGGCAAATTTAAAGTGAAGCATAAAAGTTTTTCATTCCTCAGGAGGAGGAATGGAAGGGGCGACGAACTCGTCCAAGTCGATCCCGTCTGCAATATGAGTGGCAGCAGCAATAAAAGTCTCCATGAAGTCCTGAAAGTTGTGCTTCCTGGTATTGGCTACTTGGATGGCGGCCAACTTTTCTTCTCGCGCCTCCTTGCAATGGACGCGGACCAGAGACAGAGCGACATCAGCACCACATCTAGCATAAGATTTCTTCCATTCCGCCACTCGACCCGGGACTTCATTCAGTCGGACCATCAGGGACTCGAGGTCGTTCTGAAGTGTCGTTCCGGGCCAGAGTGATGTGTCGATCCGCGACATCGCAACCTTCAGCCGAGCAAGATAATCAACAACGCTGGTAACACGAGACCCAGTCGGAGAACGTTCATAGCAGCCTCGTCCTTCATGAGAGAATTGGCGGGATCCAAGCCTGGCTCCACTCGACTGGTTTCCTCTTCGAAGCTCTGGTAGAATTCTGCAAACACGATTCAAGAATAAGACAGTGGCCGTACGCGGGCTCGGCAACTACAAGACAGCCGGGTTGGAATAATTACCTTCGAGCATGACGAACAGCTTCTTGGCGAGTCCACCGAGATAAGCCTCGAGATCTTTTACCTTCCCCGCCAGCTCACCCGCCCTGTCGTGCAGAGCCATCTTTTCTTTCTTCAGTCGACTGGCATCTCGATTAGCTGTCTCGAGAGAAGTTTTCAGTTTGGAGTTCTCCTATTCAAGAGTTCCGACCGAAGCCAGTTTCTCTTCTGCGAGCTTCGTTTTGCTCGAGGCCTCCTTCTGTGCCTCTGCAAGGTCTTGATCCTTCTTCTTCAGAGCTTCCTCCAGTTTATCTGCGGCGCGTCGAGTGGAACCAACATCAAGAATGGACAAGAAATAAAAGCCACCCGTTAAGAATGGAGAACCTCACCAGCCATACCTTTTGCTTCTTCTTGCGCCTTCCTCAAATTCTCCTGAGCAAGCTTCAAGTTAAGGTTGAGCTGGATCTGCTGATTCTCCAACTCAGTATAGCGAGCTACAAGTTCACAAGATTTCTGTGAAAAGAAAAATCAGTTGACAGACGTCCAAGACAAGTTGCTTCCGAGCAACGAAGAGACAATGATGACGTTTCTAAGACTACAGCCGAATCAAGAACATTCGACAGTAGTCTCGGGGACTACACCCAGTGGGTGCACTCAGCGTGCCCCCACTGTAAAAAAAAGGAGAAGAAGTCGACTGCCCGCAGTCGACCGGATACAGTCCCATTCGACATGGCCTGACCAGACCGAATGAAGAAATACAGCTACAGCAACACAATATAAAGACTACAGTCGACTGCCCGCAGTCCACCGTAGTCTCGGGGACTACACCCAGTGGGTGCACTTAGAGTGCCCCCACTCGTCCAAGAATTGGCAGACACACCCAGTGGGTGTACAGATACAAAGATCTTCGGAAAAGAGATTCTTCAAACAGCATATCATAACAGACCAAACGTTGAGTCGACTGACCTGGACGTTGCTCTGAAGGGCCGAGCTCGTGTCATAAGCTGCTTGGCTGGCCTCCCGAGCCAACTTCACTTGGTCCATCATGATCCCCGCCTGACATATAGCCTCTTTTGCAGTAGCCGCTTGGTCCTCAGGGACGGGGTATACGGCAAAAAGCGAAGACGGATCCGCAGTCGACGACGAGGGCCGCGCACTCGCCAGAGGAACGGCGAAGGTCACAGAAGCCCGAGTGGTGTCACCACCACCCCGAGCCACGGCCTCGGACGCCAGAGCGGATTGGGGGGTCTTGTCAGCCGACGCCCTCTTGTGCCTCCTCACTCTCAACGGACCGTCGTTGTTGTCATCCGGGAGGTCGATAACATGAGGAGGGGCTACAAAGGAAACGTTCAATCAACCAGGGTTGCAATAAATGTTTAGTCGACTCGAAGCGGAGCGTCAGTAATAGTACCAGGGTTGGAGGTAACAGCATCCTCCATCTCTTGGTCGTCGTCCTTGGCGGAGATCTCAGAAGTAGCAGCACTGCAAGCCTCGAAAGTCAGTCGGTTGTCTCAATGGATCGACCAAGGATCCGTCCACGGTCGATAAAGGAAAACAAGTTTTATTATTACCCAGAAATGGTGGGGACGGCCATCTTCATCTTGGGCAGGGCCTTGGGCGGCTTGGACGGCGCTGCGCGCGGGTGCTTGGGAGCCTTTCCGGTCGGCGTAGGAGAAGAGGTCCGGGGGCGTTTGGACGACTGCCCAATAGGATCAGTCGCACTACCACGCTCCCGCGCTGGATCGTGTGTGAGCTTGGATCGGCCCTCCGGGCGGGTGGGTTCAACCTCCTCCTCCTCCTCTTCGCTGGAGTCGACGTCGTCGCCTCCCTCTCCTTCACCGTCGGACTCCCACTCGCCTTGATCGTCCCCGCTCTCACCTCCACTTGCCTCCCCTTCCTCAGTTGGCCCCTGTGCCCCATTGGGCGTCGAGTACATCTCAGTAGTCGCCTGAAAAACAACAGGTAAGACAAAGGTCAATCGACCAACTCAAAGAAGACCAATGAAGAAAAACAAGATCTCAGTCAGGAGCATAGAGACATACCTGGTCCACGTCATACGAGTTGTCGAGTGGAATTACCCTCTTGGCTCCTCGGGGGTTGTCCCTATTTCCTGTGATGCACGACAGCCACGCCTCCAGCATCTCATCAGTGACCTCCTCCGGGTGGATCCGAGTGGTGTCGTCAAGACCCGAGTACAGCCACATCGGGTGGTCACGAGCCTGGAGCGGTTGGATGCGCCTCCAGAGGAAGACCTCCAGCAAATCCATGCCCGTCACACCCTCACGGACAAGCTCAACCACTCGACCGGCCAGCACTTTGACTTGGGCCCTTTCCTCCGGTGCCACTTTTAGAGAAGCAGGTTTTTCAGCTCGGTCGAGGGAGAAAGGAGGAAGACCAGTCAACTGTCCTGGGGTCGCCTGGTCTTGACAGTAGAACCAGGTCGCTTGCCAGCCACGGACCGACTCCGGGAAAGTAATGGATGGAAAACAGCTCTTCCCCCTCGTCTGGATCGCCAAGCCCCCGCACAACTGGATCACCTGCGTCCTCTCGTCACTCGACTTGTCCTTCTTGACTGATTGAGAACGGCAGGTAAAGATGTGCTTGAAAAGTCCCCAATGGGGGCGGCAACCCAAGAAAGCCTCACACATGGAAATGAAAGCGGCAAGGTATACAATGGAGTTGGGAGTAAAGTGGTGGAGCTGCGCTCCGAAGAAGTTCAAGAAGCTCCGGAAAAAAGGATGGGGTGGCAGAGAAAACCCTCGGTCGATGTGGGTGGCTAGGAGCACGCACTCACCATCACGGGGCTGAGGTTCGATCTCTCTCCCCGGAAGACGCGCAGCCTCATGGGGAATGACTCCCCCCTCGACCATGTCGTCGAGATCCTCTTGCCGGATCACTGACGGCATCCAATCGCCCTGGATCCAGCCCTTGGGCAGAGCGGACCTTGAGGAGGATCCGCCCCGAGCAGATCTTTTCCCCTTCCCCTGCGCCGCCGCCTTCTTCGCGCGCTCCAGAGCGGAGGTCTTGCCCTTCGTCATCGTCGCCGGCGAAGTCTCGCACGGGCCTGCTGCGCTGGGGCGAGAACGGAGGTGGCGGAAGGACTTGCGAAGGGAGAGAGGAAGAAGAAAGGAGGAGAAGAGAGCGCACTGCTTGGAAACCCCGAGCCGGTGATTTATAAGGGGCCGCTCCCGAGTGGCTGACTGGTAGGCCCAAACTATCTAGTCAAATCCCGCAGCGGATGCGCGCGCAGTACGTGGCGAAAAAGGCGATGCGGGGATCGAGGAGCTTCCGCTTTATCGCTTCCGATTACTGCGGCCGCTCCCGTCCCGCGCGCTTCACAAAATCCGAAATCCCACGACATCCGCGGGCTGCAGAACAACTTGTCAAAACGGAAGACCCCGCCCGCGCCAACGCTCGGTATGTCACAAATAAAGAAATTCACTCGACGAAAGGCCTGGAATGGATCAAGGCGACTGAAAAAGGTTGGCAACGTCATCCGTGACGATTGACCCAAAGCGAGGCACTCACGTAGCCCAAAGAGCCAGTCGGAAAGTTCTCCAACCCTTTCCCCACTCAAAATCTCGATCCATTCGGGGGCTAATGATGAAGCTACGTACCTAGGGTAGCGGCACGGACCTGTCCAAAGAGCCCTACCCAAGGACGTCCCTAGAGGAAGTCACCTTTCAATCGACTTGATGGTATCCCACTCGACGGATTCAAGACACTCGACCAAGAAGCTATCACTCGACCACGAAGCCAGCCACTCGACTGCCAGAAGACCTAAAGTCACTCCGCAGGCAAACGGTCGGCTATTGAGTAGTCTTTATGGTCATTGTAGCACTTTATTAGGGGCGTTACCAGTAACGCCCAACCTTAAATGTACCTTAAACCCTGCATTACTGAGGGCAGGAGGGGGCCGGCGAACTCTATATAAGCCACCCCCCTCCTCAGTATGAAGAGTTCGCACCCCTCTTATTCACATGCCAGTAATCCAGTCGACCGCCTCCGGGCACCGAGACGTAGGGCTGTTACTTCCTCCGCGAAGGGCCTGAACTCGTACATCTTGGTGTGTTTACAACTTCCCAATAGCTGAGATCTAGCCTCTCCATACATACCCCCCTACATCACTGTCAGAGTTAGAACCACGACACCGGCCGGTGTGAGGGTCCACCTCACAGCTACGTTCGCATGCCATTCGGCCTACCGAGTGTGGCGACCGCCTTCCAGCGCAACCTGCGGAGCATCCTGGTAGGCCAGGAGGCCAGGCATCACGCAGTCCTAGCGGAGATGGAGACGGTCCTCAGGAGGTCACCCAAGCCTCCAGAGCCTCCCGAGGCTCTAGGTACCGACGGCTGGCGAGGAGCGACTTCTTCGCTACGTGTCTTCAGCTACCCCAACACTCCTTAGACAACCAAACCATGTGACATTTTCCAAGTTTATTTAGCTGGGAGCGCCCCCTGGGCTGCATCATTCCCAGGCCGCACGGGTCTGTCCCTGCGGCATGTGTCTGCCTGCATCTTTAGTTCACCCTGCTTGGGGCGCCCCTCGGGCTACATCATCCCCGGGCCGCTCGAGTCCGACCCAGCGGCACGTATCGTTCTTGCATTTACCTAAGCTAGTTTGCTTTCCATGGTCATCACTGCCTGCTTGATTATCGCCCGCCACAGGAACCTTTCATGCCGGCACGGCGCTTGTGCTCGGGTCCATCCCTGCAACGCTGACAAATCTGAGCGGCAAATCTCTGGCTCGCGGCACGCCCGTGCACGTCACCTCACCAGACCCTCAGTGCCTTCACCTCCTTGTGAAGCAACCAGTGGCGGACCGGCAATCACCATGGAAATTTGTGCCCTTCCTCACGCTAACCTGCAGGAACCTCCTGAGGACCACAGCGGGTGGTACCGCGGGCTCTCTTTCTCTTCTCCCATGCAATTCGCTTGTGCATTGAAAGGGGAGCTCCTGAGCATCGCGACTCAGGAGCTCTTACTGGCTCTCCAGCCCTCACCCCTGGCCTTGACCATGGCATCGCGACTTGGCATACCAGCGGCGGCTGAGCTCGCTCGAGGGCCGGGACCTGAGGATGTAGAGCACACCGAAGAGCATGGAGAAGAGGGGAGGCTCGCACGGGCCTAACCTAGCTACCCAACAGCGGCTGACGCACAAGTCTGGCACAACACGAGGAACCAGCCCTGGAGTGCCAAGATAAGTCCCGCGCCTGGATCAACCCAGCGCTATGGCATAAGATCCTCGCCTTTCCCTGCCCTGCTACATCAGCGTCGCCTCCCTTTCCCATCCTCAGGTAGCTGCTTGTGCGCTAAAGGTGACCTCTTGAGCATCGCGCCTCAGGAGCTCTTACTGGACCTCGGGCCGCTCACTTCCTGGCCTTGACCACGGCATCGCGACCTAGCATACCAGCGATGGCTGCAGCCTGCCTGGGGACCGAGACCTGTCGGCGTAGAGCACCAAGCTGCCGCGGGATTGGAAAGGGGAGACCGAGCCTCAGAAGGACATGTGCTCGCAAAAATTTTCATAAAAAGGATAATATCAGCAAAAGACATCGCAGACCCATTACACGCCCCCATGGTGTCCGTTTCAATTCCTCGCAGGGAACAAAAAGAAGGGAGTTCCTAGGAGCTCTATCTACACGCGTCAAACGTCGCCGACGCCATCATAAAAAGTGGGCCTCCGGAGGCCGGCGCCAACCTCATCCAGATCAGCGACAGCGGTGACCGGACGCTGCAGCCCTGCTCCGGGCCCGGCGAGAGCTCCGGGGCATGTAGCTATCGTCGCTGGACCACCAGGAGTCACCACTGTCACTGGAGGAGCTGCTAGCGAGCCCAGCGGCAGGCTCGGCGTTGGCCGTTGTGCCAGCCTGACGACCCCTTTAGCACTCCAAGCGGCAGCCTTCCTAGTCGAAGGCCTTGAAGAATATCGTGGAGGCGGCACTCGTCGCCCCTCCCTCTGGAACCCTCAGCTTGGGCGTACAAAGGCAGCGGATACCCAGGAGGTGGCCGCTTGTACCATGGCCGCCACACTTGCGGCCTCACGACGATGTCGCGATGATGAGACAGCCTCTTCTTCGGCGGAAGTGGCTCGGGCTCATCAAGGGGAGTCTTGCCCTTCTCCGCGGCCGAGAACCTTTGTATCGGTGCCATGGTCGGTGCAACAAGCAATGATGCGAGGAAGAAGAAGGAGCAGGAGAAGCAAAGGAAGATATGGGTGACAGGGGCTCCACCCCCTCTCCCCATTTATTGCCAAGGGGAGGCCACCCGCCGGCCTCCACGATCTAAGGTAATAATGATCTTTTTTTGCATGCGGCAAGGACTCGTCAAGTCGGGCAGTTGCCGAGGCAGCATGGGGAAGCGGAGACGCCTATGTCCAATCAGTCGCCACGCGCCAACCATGGCCACAGGCTGTTGGGGCCCGCAGTCCTCCGCACTTGCCCTTTGGAATCGCCTCAAAGCCAAGCCCAAGCGCGCCTTGGGCCCGGGGGCTACTGTCGGCGTTCTGGGAACGGGGTCCCCAGACTTGCCAGCCTACGGCGCGCGGCGTGGCTCCACCGGCGGCCCTGTACGACCCATCTTCACCAGTAAACACTCAAGACCCTCGCGAGGGACCAAGCCTCGCGAGGCGGACGACGCAAGACCTCCTCAGGGGCGGCCTCATCTGGCTGGCTCGCGAGGGGCGGAGAGATCAAGGCAAGGGACACCTCGCGAGGTTTGTGTAACGCAAGCTGAGGGAGTCCTGGATTAGGGGGTCTCCGGACAGCCGGACTATATCCTTTGGTCGGACTGTTGGACTATGAAGATACAAGATTGAAGACTTCGTACCGTGTCTGGATGGGATTCTCCTTGGCGTGGAAGGCAAGCTAGGCAATACGGATATGTAGATCTCGTCCCTTGTAACCGACCTTGTGTAACCCTAACCCCCTCCGATGTCTATATAAACCGGAGGGTTTAGTCCGTAGGACAACACACAATCATACCATAGGCTAGCTTCTAGGGTTTAGCCTCTACAATCTCATGGTAGATCAACTCTTGTAATACTCATATCATCAAGAACAATCAAGAAGGACGTAGGGTATTACCTCCATCAAGAGGGCCCGAACCTAGGTAAACATCGTGTCCCCTGCCTCCTGTTACCATCTGCCTTAGACGCACAGTTCGGGACCCCCTACCCGAGATCCGTCGGTTTTGACACCGACATTGGTGCTTTCATTGAGAGTTCCACTATGTCGTCATCATAAGGAGGGATAGGTCATCTCGTTGTCAAGGAGAACATCACCTCTGGGGGAGCCCTGGCTATAGGCCAAACTCCGACTAGGCGGCTTCGTCATGACCGCCCACTCGGCCGCTGCGCCGATGATGACTTCTCGGGTCATCGAAAATAGCCTCCACATCGGCTCGAAATTCACCGAGCAGATGGATCCAATGGAGCTCTCCTCTTTGAACGAGCTCTTCGTTCACATCGCCGCTCTGGGAGTCGCTACGGACTACGATCGGATTGGGCTTAAACCTGACCAAACGGAGATTAACTCTCCGCCGGTCACCCATCAGATAGCGGTGGTGGAGGAGCAATGCGGCGATTCTCCCTCTATCCTGAGGACGAACTATGTCCGGATTCCCGAACTCTCCGAGCCGGATACCTGCTCACGGGAGGACATCGCCCTAACCCTGAACCTAGAATCAGGCTACATACCGAACCCGCGGTGCAACATCCCGGAGCCCGAACTTCCAAGATCGGAAACTCCCCTGCCCCGGGGTCTCAGATTGGGTCAAGGTCTAGACTTAAATCCACCCACCCATCCAGATACAAACGATCTTTCCCACATTAGGCAAGCGCCCCAAGAGACAGTGCATCACTATTGGGCTAGATTCCCCCTTGTAATGAACAAGGTCAAGGACTGTCGCAAGGAAGACGCAATTTCGTTATTTTGCAACAATTGCATCGACAAGGGAATCCTCAACGCCATAAGTCGCCGTGACATAGCACACTTCGCCGACTTGGCGGCCATAGTACGGAAGTACTGTGCGATGGAAAGCGCCTGGAAAACCCAAACAAAATTTTGGGATAATCCGCCTCTGACAAAACCCCCAGTCCGAACTAAAAGGGTGCACTCTCATAAGTCGCCTGACTCAATTACAAAGAAGCAAAATCCCACCACAGGGCGTGGAACCGTATTGGAGGGATGGCTTAACGGGCCCTGCAAAATTCATATTACAGCGGATACCATATCAACACAGAGCCTTAGAGCATGTTGGGTACTCCGGCAGGTGGCCAAGAGCGGTGAGGATCTCCTTATCCAAAATACCT
This sequence comes from Triticum urartu, assembly GCF_003073215.2. NCBI lineage: Eukaryota > Viridiplantae > Streptophyta > Magnoliopsida > Poales > Poaceae > Triticum > Triticum urartu. Next base: position 400,047,260 of record NC_053027.1, on the reverse strand, counting down.
CAGAGAACCTTCCCGTGGATAACAATACAGTATTGACAGTCTTCGAGACCTTCGCCTCAAATAATAGGCGTAAGCGAGCACTCCGCAGCCTTGCCAAAGTGTGCCACATGGCAACAATAAATCCATGGAGCGACACGGCTATCACCTTCAATGCCAGTGACGAACCTAAATTCTGAACAGCTCGAGCACCAGCCGCTTTGGTCCTCCATCCAATTGTGGACGGCTTTCGGCTCACTAAAGTGCTCATGGACGGCGGTAGCGGATTAAAGCTCATTTATGAGGGGACTCTTCAAAAAATGGAAATAGACAGCAACCATATTGAGCAAAGCAGCACGACCTTCCGAGCAATCATCCCTAGTCGGGAGGCACGTTGCGCTGGGAAAATCACACTAGATGTGGTACTCGGCACTCCGGAGAATTACAGGTCCGAAGAAATCACATTCCAAGTGGCCCCGTTCAGTAGCGGATACCACGCCCTTCTAGGGCGGGAGGCATTCACGATTTTTCAAGCCATACCCCATTATGGGTACATGAAGCTCAAAATGCCCGGACCCAATGGAATCATCACTCTAGCTAGTGATCCGGACATAGTACTCCGCGCCGAGAACAAAATAGCCGCACTGGCCCTCAAGGCATTATCCGAAGCCCTTGTGGCGGAGGAGTTAACTGCGCTGCGCTCCACAGTGGACAGGGACAACGTGATACTACTCATTGTGCTTCCTCGACGCATACTCTGGTTACCACCAAATTAAGATGGCGGAGTCCGATCAAGCCGCAACGGCATTCATCACTCCATACGGCCCCTTCTGTTTTAACACAATGCCCTTCGGGCTCAAAAACGCCGGCACAACGTATCAGCGCATGATTCATACATGTCTGGAAAAGCATATTGGCAAAACAGTGGAGGCATACGTCGATGATGTGGTCGTTAAAACCAGACATGTCGACTCCTTAATAGATGACTTGAGGCTCACATTTGACAATCTCCGAACATACGACATTAAGCTCAATCCAAAAAAAATGCATTTTCAGCGTACCCGTCGGAAAGCTCCTGGGCTTTATCATCCCCACCAGAGGAATTGAAGCAAATCCGGCTAAGATTCGGGCTCTGTCGCAGTTGGCTATCCCGACTGACCTCAAGAAAATCCAGAAGTTAACTGGATGTGTGGAGGCCTTAAGCCGCTTCATCTCCCGATTAGGAGAAAAGGCACTCCCCCTTTATCGCCTTTTTCGGCGCACCAAACACTTCGAGTGGACGGACGCAGCCACGGCCGGATTGGAAGAAATAAAAGCCATCCTGGCCACCAACCCAATCTTGGCCACGCCAAATGTCGGCGAACCAATGCTATTATATATAGCGGCAACTCACCAAGTTGTAAGCGCAGTGCTCGTCGTCGAATGAGAGACGGACGGACATAAATTCCCACTTCAAAAGCCGGTATATTATGTATCCACTGTCCTTACTCCATGCAAATCACGGTACCCACATTATCAAAAGATAGCATACATGCTATTCATGGCATCCCGGAAATTACGACACTACTTTCAAGAGTGTTCAATTACGGTGGCCTCCGAAGTACCACTCAACGACATAATAAACAACTGCGTTGCCATGAGCCGGATTGCCAAATGGGCTATCGAGCTCCTCCCATTCGACATAACATATAAACCACAGCGAGCCATTAAGTCGCAAGTACTGGCTGATTTCATCGCCGAATGGACAGAAGCCGAACTCCCTAAAGAGTACGGCGCGTACTCCAATTGGATCATGCACTTCGACAGCTCTAAAATGTTGGCTGGTCTAGGGGCTGGAGTCGTCCTGACGTCCCCCGTCGGAGATATAGTTCAATACGTACTCCAAATACTATACACAGACTCCAATAATGTAGCCAAATACGAGGCCCTATTACACGGTCTCCGAATGGCAGTTTCCATGGGCATTCAATGCCTGGAGGTGCGTGGGGATTCAAACCTCGCAATATCTCAAATAAATGGAGACTTCGATGCCAAGGATCCGAAAATGGCGGCATATCGCAACACCGTCCTCAAAATGTCAGCTCGGTTCGAGGGGCTTGAATTCCACCATGTGGCTCGGGAAAACAATCGGGCGGCAGATATCCTCGCCCGTATCGGCGCTAAACGCGACCCTGTTCCACCCAACATCTTCCTGGAAAAACTGTTTAAGCCATCCGTGGTATGGGAGGGGGACACCGTAACAATAATCCGGACCCGGCCACAACATCAGATACCGAACACTCTGACTCAATCGGAGGCTCTGCCATCAAAATAACACCTTCAGCCCACGTGATAATGGCCGTCATCGCCCCGTGGACAGAACCATTCCTGGCCTACCTAACCAGGCAGGAACTACCCGAGGACCAAAATGAGGCATGCTGCATAGTGCGGCGATCTAAAGCCTACAAGGTCCACGAGGGAGAGCTTTATAAGAAAAGCACAACCGGAGTCCTTCAAAGGTGCATCTCCGAAGAGGAAGCGCGGAAGCTTTTGGCGGAAATCCATGCTGGACTCGGCGGCCATCACGCTGCAGCCCAGGCCCTTGTAAGCAAGGCCTTCTGTACAGGTTTCTATTGGCCGACGGCCCGGGCAGATGCGCAGCATCTGGTCCAACATTGCGTCGGTTGCCAGCCTTTTGCAAACCAAAGCCATATGCCGCCTACCGCTCTCCAAACAATCCCCATTACTTGTCCCTTTGCGGTCTGGGGGCTTGATATGGTCGGACCCCTTAAAGGGGGAACCCATAAGAAAAAATACTTACTGGTCATGGTGGATAAATTCACCAAATGGATAGAAGCCAAACCTGTCAAAACGGATAGACTTCATATCCGGGGTTGTACACCGTTATGGCATCCCCCACAGCATCATCACTGACAACGGCATGAACTTTACAGCCAACGAGGTGAAACTTTGGTGCAACAACATGGGCATCAAGCTCGATTATGCTTCTGTCTATCACCCGCAAACTAACGGTCAAGTCGAGCGAGCAAATGGTCTTATCATGAGCGGCATTAAACCTAGATTAGTGTGGTCCTTAAAGGAATCAAACACGTAATGGGTAGAGGAGCTCGACTTCGTACTATGGGGGCTGCGGACCACGCCGAATCGCACTACCGGATACACACCGTTTTATATGGTGTACGGCGCAGAGGCGGTTCTGCCTTGCGACATAATTCATGACTCACCTCGAGTGAGCATGTACGAAGAAAAAGAGGCTGAGGTCGATCGGCAGGACAATTTGGATGCCCTGGAGGAGGAGCGCGACGTGGCAAAAGCCTGTTCCGCATTCTATCAGCAACAGGCTCGAAGGTATCAAAGCAGAGAAGTGCGGGCCAAAACCTATAACGTTGGCGAACTAGTTCTACGCCTACTGGGGAAGAAAAAGAACAAGCTCAAGCCCAAATGGGAAGGTCCCTTCATTATCGACCAGCTTCTGACTGGTGGAGCGTACCGTCTGCGGGATGCATCGGACAATCGACTCGAGCCAAACCCATGGAACGCAGACATACTCCGAAGATTCTACGCCTAGTGCCGGACTCCATGTTCGTCTCCTTACCTCCGTCAATTTTTTGCATATCTGTCTTTTCTCTCTTTCTCTCTTTTTATTTCTCCTCAAGGCCCTAAAAGGCTAAACTTGTGTCTTGGTTACACAATCTTGACGCGCTAACTGCGCTCATTATACCTGGGGGCTTCTTATACAGAAGCTTAATCTAACTATTTTTCTAGGATTTATGTCCCACATATGTGTTATTCTTCCGCATGTACCTTTTTCGCCAATATATGCATCGATATGACTTAAGTTTTGGCCAAGCTGGGTTGCCTGGCTCTTGTGTTTATGCCCTACGTTCCCGTTAATTCGGCTAGGGCATAAGGGGAGCACCTTTGTGATTATTACTACCGGGTCAGCCGGATGTGTACCTCAGACTGGGTGAAGCCGAAAGCTAGCGTTCTTAAGGGACTATTCGGTCGGTGAATAAAAGATGACTTTTATTTAATTTGACACATGCCCCCAGATGTTTATAGCCTGCGTCTCTTTTCGCAGTTCGTACATGCACATTAGGGCATGTGTACCCAGGGAAAGGAACCCTTAACGGAACTATTCTCCCTAGAAGATGTTTCTTACTACCCATGTAATATAACATAGCTAGTTGGGTACTTGTCTGTTCAAGCACTTATGACCCCTACGCCTGGTTTCCATGCATACCCCGGTTTTTACATAACTGAGTGGGTATTCAGATACACTCCGGACTATCGGGTTCAGAGGTCGAAGCGAAAAGGTCTGCCATGACAAATGATTTACAATCCGGCTAGGACATCCCATATGTCACTTGAAGTACACAGTCACTAAGACTGATTAAATTCTTCTTCTATACCATCCAACATGATGTCTAGCCTACAATCCTGTTGGGAATACTTTGCGGCTAATTCTACTTGGTCATACACTAAACTGATGGGGATCTCTTTCCCATCGGGCCCCATAGGTCCGACCTTGGCCATGTGGTTTGGGTCAGCTTTGGTATATCGCGTCTACACCATAGCCCAGGCTTCCCTTGCACCTTGTCGGCAGGCTGATATCTTCCATAATCGGAAGCGTCATCGCGCTCCCTTGAGCTTCTCTATAAGCTCCCCCATTGACGTGACCGTCGACAGAAAATCGATGGTACAATTAATTTGCCCAATCTTTCACGGTACGGTGTCACCTGAAACAGTGTGGCGCTCGCGATCTTGTAGATGCAATCACCACCAAAACAACACGCACACCCAAAAGAGGAAGTACGTGGACGATCTTCACCAGATCAGCAGAAATTTAAACTCTAGAATCAATCTCAAACCAAAATCACATAGCCTCAAAAGCTATCAACAAATATTCTGCGGCGGCCTGAAGATACCCCGACTTGCTAATCTATCCATCGATGCAAAATAGCCAAAAGAAAACTACCCGTACACGGCCGGCCGGCCAGCCCTTTATATAGGCGATAAAAACTATACCGACTTAAACAAGGAAAGACACATACGGACTCTCTCTCCCCTATCCTAACAAATCAAATCTCAACTAATTTAAGTATCCGGCCACGTTGAACACAAAAGTCCAAAACAGACTAGTACTTTGACAACCACATGCATGCTGGACTCAATATTTCTGATCGTGCCTTGATTGCATGGTGTTCGAAAGGTAGGCTTCACTTCTTTCTTCGGAATAATATGAAATTTCATCCTGCCAATCTGTAGTACCTGTACTTTCGAAGCTAAACATGGCATGGTCGTACTTTGTTTATGCATAGAACTGAAAGTAACCATTTGATTCCTTTTGTCACGGTGCTTAGCTGGTATGACATACTTCTCCATTAACGAAACATCAGTGTCCATAGACAATGTCGCATCATCCTCCCTCCCTTGAAGAGAAACCGTCCTCGGTTTTGACCAGTGTCTTGTAGATTTCTTTAAACACTTCGATGGTACACTCTATATCTTTTGCATCTTTGGGAACAATATAGAACTCACCCTTATGCATAAAAGTGTACCTATTTGTTCGCCCATGATGAAGAGCGTTAACATCATGCTGCCACGGACGCCCCAAAATAAAATGACAAACATGCAGTGGCATAACATCGCATTCCACTTTATCCACATAGCCATCAACAGAAAAAGGAACCTTCACCCTGTGAGTTACCTTCACTTTGCCCACATCATTGATCCACTTCATATAGTATGATTTCGGATGCTCCCAAGTTGGCAAAGAAAAAGACTCCACCACACCCTTACTAATCATGTTGCTAGCACTGCCACCATCAATATCAGTTTGCAAACTTGTCCCTTGATGGTACATGCAGTTTCAAAAATACTCCGTCGCTGTCCTGGTTCAAAAATGACCTTGTCATCTCGCTGGACCTTATGTGCTAGCAAACTCTCCATATCAGGATCATCTTGAGGATAACATAGTATGGTATCACCACGACCTCTTTTGATTCCATCCTCTAACTTAGGCATCTCATCTTCAGATTCTGAAATATATTCCGCATCAACCAGTAGAACCCTTCACTGATTGGAACATTCATGCTTCATGTGTCCACGTCCTCCACACTTGTGGCAAATAATATTACGGTGATGAGAAGACGTCGCACTGGATGAAACTTGAGAAACCTCCTTTGGTGCAGCAGCCACTTTGGTTTGTTCAATGCTTCCCGACTTATAAGAAGTAGTTGGCTTAGCACTAAACCCACCCTCAATAGGAGAAGAACCACATCGCCCACTGTTGTAAGATGGACGAGTCTCTAAAGCTTGCTTCTCCAATACCCAATGTTCAGCACGCTCCGCCTGATGAAGCAACTCATGAATATCATTATATTGCATTAAATCAACATGGTCATGAATCTTTTCTTCTAACCCCTCAAAGAAACGTACCATGGTCACCTCCGCAGACTCACGCACAGCTGTACGGATCATCAAAACTTGCATATCCTTGTAGTACTCATCAACTAATTTCGTACCTTGCACTAAACGACGCAGTCTACTATGAAGCTGGTGAGTGTAGTAAGCAGGCACGAAACGTTCCCTCATAATTCGCTTCATGTCAGCCCATGTCATTGGTCGCTCATGAGTACGGTTTTTATTATCCCACCATACAAGAGCATACTTTGTAAATTCCATTGATGCAACACGAACCTTCTTCTCTTCGGAGTAGTTATGACCATCAAAAATCTGATTTACGCGCATCTCCCACTCCAAATATTTCTCCGGGTCAGCACAACGTCCCGAGAATTCAGGTATGGTTATCTTGATTCGACCCAAACCATCATCCTCGTTGGCACCATTGCCGCCATAGTCACGGCGCCGCCCAGCATGGCGGTGAGCCCCAGCATCATGCCGTGGTTGGTGAGGTACGCCTCCACGGGCATCGGAATCCTCAGAAAAATCACCATCATTGTCGTTGTCACGGTCACAACGTCGTCGTGGTGAGCGGGACTATCGGGGTGCCACATCTCTCGCCTGAAGGCGCTGAACTGCTGCGGTGAGCCGATTAAGACTCACAGTCACCACCTGTAGACTATCAGTGCGCTGTCGGTCGCTGGCAGTCAAACGTTCGTTCAACCTGTCCTCGACGCCAACAATATTTGCAGACAACTCCTCAACCCTTGTCCCAAGCTTCTTGTTTGCTCCCTTGATCGACATCAGATGGATACGTAAATCATCACTTATATTCAGATCCTCTGGAAGTTCATCACCCTCCTCATGATCAGATTTTTCATGCTGCGAGTTCACCATCTTTCAAACAATTGAATCAAATAGTTGAGAGAAAAATTGTATCGTGATCAACCTTGCTCTGATACCACTTGATGCATCCGTCGACAGAAAATCGATGGTACAATTAATTTGCCTAATCTTTCACGGTACGGTGTCACCTGAAACAGTGTGGCGCTCGCGATCTTGTAGATGCAATCACCACCAAAACAACACGCACACCCAAAAGAGGAAGTACGTGGACGATCTTCACCAGATCAGCAGAAATTGAAACTCTAGAATCAATCTCAAACCAAAATCACATAGCCTCAAAAGCTATCAACAAATATTCTGCGGTGGCCTGAAGATATCCCGACTTGCTAATCTATCCATCGATGCAAAATAGCCAAAAGAAAACTACCCGTACACGACCGGCCGGCCAGCCCTTTATATAGGCGATAAAAACTGTACCAACTTAAACAAGGAAAGACACATACGGACTCTCTCTCCCCCTATCCTAACAAATCAAATCTGAACTAATTTAAGTATCCGGCCACGTTGAACACAAAAGTCCAAAATAGACTAGTACTTTGACAACCACGTGCATGCTCCCTTGTGAATCCTTATACTGTTGCTTCAAAAATAGCTGGACTCAATATTTTTGATCGTGCCTTGATTGCATGGTGTTCGAAAGGTAGGCTTCACTTCTTTCTTCGGAATTAATATGAAATTTCATCCTGCCAATCTGTAGTACCTGTACTTTCGAAGCTAAACATGGCATGGTCGTACTTTGTTTATGCATAGAACTGAAAGTAACCGTTTGATTCCTTTTGTCATGGCGCTTAGCTGGTATGACATACTTCTCCATTAACGAAACATCAGTGTCTGTAGACAATGTCGCATCACCCATGCCTCCTGGCGGGGACGTGGATGGAAACAAGGCTTGGGCAATACCCTGCATCACCTGCCAAACTTGCTCGTGCAGTTGCGAGAGCTCTGGTAGAAGATCACCCGAAGACCCAGGCATCTCCTCCACGGGATGACCCGTCAGCATACCTGCAGACATAACTCTATTAGCCGGCTTCTTCGTCGAACTCCTTTAAAAAGTTCGTTCAAGCACTTACTAAAAATGTCGCGCTGAAGCCGCTTATTCTCCTTCATGGAGTCCGCAAGCCGGGCTCAGACATCTTTCAGTTCCACGCCCAGACGGATATTGGCGTCTTGGAGATTATTTTTCTCCTACCTGACTCGCCTAAGCACGCGCTCACCAGCATTTAGCTGTCGATCAGCACGTGCCGCATTTACCGCCATGGCCTCCGGATTCACTCCGGGGTCATCTGCAACATCTATTGTCAGATTTGCATGCATGCCATATACTACTTGGTACCTGTATTATTTGCAATGGAAACAAGTGTTACCAGAGGGGCCCTTCTCGGACTCCTTTAACGCGACAACAGTGGCCCCTAGCTGGGCCTTGCACTCTTCCAGCTCTTAAGACAGTCGGGAATTCTTCTCTGTAAGAACCTGCACAAATAATGATCCTTGAATCAGTTGCATCAACTGTTTCAAGTCTCAGGGGCTCCTGATACATATAATCGTCAGATTTTCTTACCAGTATATCCCTTACATACTGGTCCGTGGTTCTGGCTAGACCATTTTGAGCAGCACGGATGTACACGTCTCCTGAGTTGAAGGCATCGAATGCCTCTTGGGAGAAACAAGCGTCATGGAGTACGGCCCGGCGACGCCTGTGATTCATGGCGCTCTCCACTTCGGAATTTGTAGCGGATAGTCTGTCTGCATCCTCTGTAGGAGGAGCATTCGGCGTCCGCCCCGTGTTAGCTTCCGCCTCTATGTCCAGCCCTGGAGCCCGACTGGTGGAGGCGTGATCGGCAACCTCTCTGGATATAGTCCGGCGAGCGTTTTTTCTACTAGGAAACATGGACGCCATTATATTTTAAGAAAGACAACAACCACAGAGCGAGGTTTTGTGTCATACCTCTGCGTCGGCGTCTCCGTCCTGACCGCCTTCCTTTTTGGCCTACCCGGCTTCGGTGCCCCTTGTTGGCGAGTCGCTGCGGGTTCGGCACGGCGTCCCGAAGGCCTTCCCTATAAAACACCATATGTGTACGGTAGGTGAAGTGCGTAAAAGGGGATCCTTTTTGGAAGTTGCGACTCTAGTTTTTTTACATGCGATGCAGGGAGTAGTCCAGGATAGTTGGTCGTTATGGCCACCATGGCGTCATCACAGCTCAATTGATAGAATTTCCTATCTATCAGCTCCACAAATACGTCCGGATCCTCTTCGAGTCCGGGATCGAGGGCCCAGTCAGGGTCCTCCGGTTGTGGAGGTGGGCTGTTCACCTCCCTTACAGCTTTTCGCAGTTCCTGCCATGAAACGACAAGGTGAGTATTTACGACGAAGAATGCGGGAAGGTTGGGAGTAAAGAGTGCTAGCTCACCCAACTTGGAGGGTTGTACATGGAGAATCCATCCCATGGCTTAATATGGATGAACTCCTCTTCCTCTCCCTTGAACAACTCGGACAGAATTTTTGCTAAAGCAGCAGCGGAGTCCGGTCCCTTACGCCCGCAGCGAGTGGCATCATCTTCCCCGTTAAAACACCACAGGGGGTGCCCTCGATATTGAAGCGGTTGCACCCCCAGCATTATGCATATTGACATAACCTCGATTATTGTCAATCCTGATTGAGCCAGCACTTTAATCCGGTCCATCAGGTAAAGGACTTCTCCGTTGTCTTCCTCCTGGGGGCTCCGTGGGCACCAACTTCGGCGTTTCTTCAGAGGAGCATTGTTGAACTCGGGAAGACCCCGCCGAACAGGCTCTGGAAGGGGGACGTCCTCCATGTAAAACCACTCAGAAGGCCAGTCTTCGGACGTCTTCTTTGGAGTACCGGACAGGTATCTGGTCTCGGCGATGCGCCATATTTCGGCTCCGCCCACTTGATAAATTGATCCCTCCTGTGTACGGGGCACAAGGCAGAATAGCCTCTTCCACAGCTCGAAATGAGCCTCGTACCCCAAAAATAGCTCACAAAGGGCAACATAACCAGCGATGTGTAATATGGAAGCAAGGGTGAAATTATGCAACTGGAGGCCGTAAAACTCCAGGAGCCCGCGGAGGAACGGGTGGATTGGAAATCCAAGTCCCCTTAGTAAGTAAGGGACAAGGCATACCCGCTCCCCCTTGGAGGGATTGGGGAAGCTCTCCGCTTGCTCCCCGCCATTATAGGTGGCGAGCCCGGCTCGGACGGGGACCATATACGCTGGAGGGAGAAATCCCTGGGTCTGCAACTCTACTAATTGGCTGTGTGGGACGGAACACTTCTCCCAATCACCGGGCTTAGGGCTACGGGAGCGGGAGGAGGAGCTGCGATGGCCGGCCATGATGGAATGGATTTTTCGGAGCGCGCTCCGATGGATTCTTGCCGTGGGAGGATGGTGTGGATTGGATCTAAGAATCCCCATCCCTTTAATTGACGATTTATTTACATGGCTAGGGGGCGAATGTAAAAACACCCTAGCTCCTCGCATTCGCTCGACACATGGAAGATAGCCCTTATTGGGCGCAGAAGCCAAGAAGTGCACATTTATGGGGAGCCGGACACTACTTAGCAGATATTCGGAATTTGGAGAAGAACCCGCCTTGCAATGTCGAAAACAATTTGTGCGCCGGACTCATCGTCATTGAAGCCTGGTTCGGGGGCTACTGAGGGAGTCCTGGATTAGGGGGTCTTCGGACAGCAGGACTATATCCTTTGGCCGGACTGTTGGATTATGAAGATACAAGATTGAAGACTTTGTCCCATGTCCGGATGGGATTCTCCTTGGCGTGGAAGGCAAGCTAGGCAATACGGATATGTAGATATCCTCCCTTGTAACCGACCTTGTGTAACCCTAGCCCCCTCCGGTGTCTATATAAACCGGAGGGTTTAGTCCGTAGGACAACACACAATCATACCATAGGCTAGCTTCTAGGGTTTAGCCTCTATGATCTCGTGGTAGATCAACTCTTGTAATACTCATATCATCAAGAATAATCAAGCAGGACGTAGGGTATTACCTCCATCAAGATGGCCCGAACCTGGGTAAACATCGTGTCCCCTGCCTCCTGTTACCATCCGCCTTAGACGCACAGTTTGGGACCCCCTACCCGAGATCCACCAGTTTTGACACCGACACAAGCCATGACAACTGGAGCCAGGCGGGCGCCAGCGCGCGCAGTGTCCTCGTTTCCTCTTTGGTGCTAAAGAGGCAAGCGCAGGCGAGGAGTCCCGAGGCATCGTACAAAGGTTTCCATATCGGTGCGACAAGACCAAGACCATCAGGACAGCAGAACGGAGGTCACCGTGGAGCCCAAGACAGCGTCACCACCAGAGCCTTTGGCAGGCGAAGACTACTTTTGTCAGGATAGCTTGTACTAGTTGTCCCCCTTTCAAATTGGTCGTTGTGGGATCCCTTCCCACCTAATATTTGGGAAGAGGACCCGGGCCTCTATATATAGGGCCAGCCACCACCGTAGGGAGGCATCTGATAGGGTCTAGCCTGATCTGGCTCATCTCATCTTGGATCAGATCCATTCCACCAAGCCACCACACTCACCAAGCACAAGAGCACCTCTCCTCAGGAGGCTGTTCTTCCCTTGTAATTGTTCATCCTCAGCCCAAGAGGCAATCCACCACACCACACTGGAGTAGGGTATTACACCACATCGGTGGCCCGAACCAGTATAAACTCTTGTGTCCCTTGTTCTTTGGGTTCGTCGAGCTAGGACGTGAGATCATGATGTGCACGAGCTAGAGAGGGGGAGAGATCTTCATGCGCACCCCAGGGTTCGAACCTCAAGGGTTTTGCCGGAACCCGCAATCCGATAGAATACTATCGTCCTATATATGAATCTTTACCCCTCGACCATTTAGAGACTCATCGTCATGTTCGTGATCTCATCCGGAACTCCGAACTACATTCGTCACCAAATCACATAACTCATATAATACAAAATCGTCATTGAACGTTAAGCGTGCGGACCCTACGGGTTCGAGAACTATGTAGACATGACCGAGACACCTCTCCGGTCAATAACAAACAACGGAACCTGGATGCTCATATTGGTTCCTACATATTCTATGAAGATCTTTCTCGGTCAAACCGCAATGACAACATACATTATTCCCTTTGTCATCGGCATGTTACTTGCCCGAGATTCGATCATCGGTATCTTCATACCTAGTTCAATCTCGTTACCGGCAAGTCTCTTTACTCCTTCCGTAATGCATCATCCCACAACTAAATCATTAGTCACATTACTTGTAAGGCTTATTATGATGTGCATTACCGAGAGGGCCCAGAGATACCTCTCCGATACTCGGAGTGACCAATCCTAATCTCGATCTATGCCAACCCAAAAAACACCTTCGGAGATACCTGTAGAGCATCTTTATAATCACCCAGTTACGTTGTGACATTTGATAGCACACAAGGTATTACTCCGGTATCCAGGAGTTGCATAATCTCATAGTCAAAGGAACATGTATAAGTCATGAAGAAAGCAGTAGCAATAAAACTTAACGATCAACATGCTAAGCTAACGGATGGGTCTTGTGAAGGAAATATGCCCTAGAGGCAATAATAAAGTTATTATTTATTTCCTTATATATCATGATAAATGTTTATTATTCATGCTAGAATAGTATAAACCGGAAACATAATACATGTGTGAATACATAGACAAACAGAGTGTCACTAGTATGCCTCTACTTGACTAGCTCGTTGATCAAAGATGGTTATGTTTCCTAACCATAGACATGAGTTGTCATTTGATTAACGGGTCACATCATTAGGAGAATGAAGTGATTGACTTGACCCATTCCGTTAGCATAGCACTTGATCGTTTAGTTTGTTGCTATTGCTTTCTTCATGACTTATACATGTTCCTATGATTATGAGATTATGCAAATCCAGTTTACCGGAGGAACACTTTGTGTGCTACCAAACATCACAACGTAACTGGGTGATTATAAAGGTGCTCTACAGGTGTCTCCGAAGGTACTTGTTGGGTTGGCGTATTTCGAGATTAGGATTTGTAACTTCGACTGTCGGAGAGGTATCTCTGGGTCCTCTCGGTAATGCACATCACTTAAGCCTTGCAAGCATTGCAACTAATGAGTTAGTTGCAGGATGATGTATTACGGAACGAGTAAAGAGACTTGCCGGTAATGAGATTGAACTAGGTATTGAGATACCGATGATCGAATCTCGGGCAAGTAACATACCGATGACAAAGGGAACAACGTATGTTGTTATGCGGTCTGACTGATAAAGATCTTCGTAGAATATGTGGGAGCCAATATGAGCATCCAGGTTCCACTATTGGTTATTGACCGGAGACGTGTCTCGGTCATGTCTACATTGTTCTCGAACCCGTAGGGTCCGCACGTTTAAGGTCTCGATGGCAGTTATATTATGAGTTTATGAGTTTTGATGTACCAAAGGAGTTCAGAGTCCCAGATGAGATCGGGGAAATGACGAGGAGTCTCGAAATGGCCGAGACATAAAGATCGATATATTGGACGACTATATTCGGACATCGGAAAGGTTCCGAGTGATTCGGGTATTTTTTTTGGAGTACCGGAGAGTTACGGGAATTCGCCGGTGAGTATATGGGCCTTATTGGGCCATACGGGAAGAGAGGAGAGAGGCCAAAAGGAAGGAGGCGCCCCCCCCCTCTGGTCCGAATTGGACGAGGGGTGCAGCCCACTTTTCCTTGTTCCTCTCCCCCTCTTTCCTTCTCTCCTACTCCAACAAGCGAAGGAGGAGTCCTACTCCCGGTGGGAGTAGGACTCCCCCCTTGGCGCGCCCTCCTCCTAGGCCGGCCGCCTCCCTCCCTTGCTCCTTTATATACGGGGGCAGGGGGCACCCCATAGACACAACAGTTGATCATTGATCTCTTAGCCGTGTGCGGTGCCCCCTCCACCATAGTCCTCGATAATATTGTAGTGGTGCTTAGGCGAAGCCCTGTGACAGTAGAACATCAAGATCGTCACCACGCCGTCGTGCTGACAGAACTCTTCCCCGACATTCTGCTGGATCAAAGTCCGGGGATCATCATCGAGCTGAACGTGTGCTAGAACTCGGAGGTGCCGTAGTTTCGGTGCTTGATCGGTCGGGCCGTGAAGACGTACGACTACATCAACCGCATTGTGCTAACGCTTCCGCTTTCGGTCTACGAGGGTATGTGGACAACACTCTCCCCTCTCGGTGCTATGCATCACCATGATCTTGCATGTGCATAGGAATTTTTTTGAAATTACTACGTTCCCCAACAGTGGCATCCGAGCCAGGTTTTATGCATAGATGTCATATGCACGAGTAGAACACAAGTGAGTTGTGGGCGATATAAGTCATACTACTTACCAGCATGTCATACTTTGGTTCGGCGGTATTGTTGGATGAAAAGGCCCGGACCAACATTATGCGTGCACTTACGCGAGACTGGTTCTACCGACGTGCTTTGCACACAGGTGGCTGGAGGGTGTCAGTTTCTCCAACTTTAGTTGAACCAAGTGTGGCTACGTCCGGTCCTTGCGAAGGTTAAAACAGCACCAACTTAACAAACTATCATTGTGTTTTTGATGCGTAGGTAAGAACGGTTCTTGCTAAGCCCGTAGCAGCCATGTAAAACTTGCAACAACAAAGTAGAGGACGTCTAACTTGTTTTTGCAGGGCATGTTGTGATGTGATATGGTCAAGACATGATGCTAAATTTTATTGTATGAGATGATCATGTTTTGTAACCGAGTTATCGGCCACTGGCAGGAGCCATATGGTTGTCGCTTTATTGTATGCAATGCAATTGCGCTGTAATGCTTTACTTTATCACTAAGCGGTAGCGATAGTCGTGGAAGCATAAGATTGGCGAGACGACAATGATGCTACGATGGTGATCAAGGTGTCGCGCCGGTGACGATGGTGATCATGACGGTGCTTCGGAGATGGAGATCACAAGCACAAGACGATGATGGCCATATCATATCACTTATATTGATTTCATGTGATGTTTATCCTTTATGCATCTTATCTTGCTTTGATTGATGGTAGCATTATAAGATGATCTCTCACTAAATTTCAAGATAAAAGTGTTTTCCCTGAGTATGCACCGTTGCCAAAGTTCGTCGTGCCCAGACACCACATGATGATCGGGTGTGATAAGCTCTACGTCCATCTACAACGGGTGCAAGCCAGTTTTTGCACACGCAGAATACTCAGGTTAAACTTGACGAGCCTAGCATATGCAGATATGCCTCGGAACACTGAGACCGAAAGGTCGAGCGTGAATCATATAGTAGATATGATCAACATAGTGATGTTCACCATTGAAAGTTACTCCATTTCATGTGATGATCGATTATGGTTTAGTTGATTTGGATCACGTGATCAATTAGATGATTAGAGGGATGTCTATCTAAGTGGGAGTTCTTAAGTAATATGATTAATTGAACTTTAATTTATCATGAACTTAGTCCTGGTAGTATTTGCATATCTATGTTGTAGATCAATAGCTCGCGTTTAGCTCCACTGTTTTAATTTTTTATATATGCCTAGAGAAAACTATGTTGAAAATTTTTAGTAGCAATGATGCGGATTAGATCCGTGATCTGAGGATGAACCTCATTGCTGCACAGAAGAATTATGTCCTTTATGCACCGCTAGGTGACAGACCTATTGCAGGAGCAGATGCAGACGTTATGAACGTTTGGCTAGCTCAATATGATGACTACTTGATAGTTTAGTGCACCATACTTAACGGCTTAGAATCGGGACTTCAAAGACGTTTTGAACGTCATGGACCATATGAGATGTTCTAGGAGTTGAAGTTAAATATTTCAAGCAAATACGCGAGTTGAGAGATATGAAGTCTCCAACAAGTTCTATAGCTAAAAGATGGAGGAGAATAGCTCAAGCAGTGAGCATATGCTCAGATTGTTTGGGTACTACAATCGCTTGAATCAAGTGGGAGTTAATCTTACAGATAAGATAGTGATTGACAGATTTCTCTAGTCACCATCACCAAGTTACTAGAACTTCGTGATGAACTATAGTATGCAAGGGATGACGAAAATGATTCCCGAGCTCTTCGTGATGTTGAAATCGATGAAGGTAGAAATAAAGAAAGAGCATCAAGTGTTGATGATTGACAAGAACACTAGTTTCAAGAAAAGGGCAAAGAGAAAGAAAGGGAACTTCAAGTAGAATGACAAGCAAGTTGTCACTCCCGTGAAGAAGTCCAAAGCTGGACCAAAGCCTGAAACTGAGTGCTTCTACTGCAAAGGAAATGATCACTGGAAGCGGAAATTCCCTGAATATTTGGTGGATAAGAAAGATGGCAAAGTGAACAAAGGGTATATTTGATATAAAAGTTATTGATGTGTGCCTTACTAGTGTTTATAGTAGCCCCTGAGTATTTGATACTTGTTCGGTTGCTAAAATTAGCAACTCGAAACAGGAGTTACAGAATGAACAGAGACTAGTTAAGGGTGAAGTGACGATGTGTGTTGGAATTGGTTTCAAGATTGATATGATCATCATCGCACACTCCCTATACTTTCGGGATTAGTGTTAAACCTAAATAAGTGTTATTTGGTGTTTACATTGAGCATAAATATGATTTGATCATGTTTATTGCAATACGGTTATTCATTTAAGTTAGAGAACAATTGTTGTTCTGTTTACATGAATAGAACCTTCGATGTTCATACACACCAACAAAAATGGTTTGTTGGATCTCGATCGTAGTGATACACATATTCATAATATTCAAGCCAAAAAGATGCAAAGTTAATGATGATAGTGCAACTTATTTGTGGCACTGCTGTTTAGGTCATATTGGTGTAAAGCGCATGAAGAAAATCCATGCTGATGGGCTTTTGGAATCACTTGATTATGAATCAGTTGATGCTTGCGAACCATGCCTCATGGGCAAGATGACTAAGACTCCTTTCTCTGGAACAATGGAGCGAGCAACAGATTTGTTGGAAATCATACATACTGATGTATGTGGTCCGATGAATATTGAAGCTCATGACAGGTATCATTATTTTCTGATCTTCACATATGATTTGAGCAGATATGAGTATATCTACTTGATGAAACAAAAGTCTGAAATATTTGAAAAGTTCATATAATTTCAGAGTGAATTGGAAAATCATAGTAACAAGAAAATAAAGTTTCTACGATCTGATCGTGGAGGAGAATATTTGAGTTACGAGTTTGGCCTTCAGTTAAAACAATGTGAAATCGTTTCACTACTCACGCCACCTGGAACACCACAGTGTAATGGTGTATCCGAACATCGTAACCATACTTTATTAGATATGGTGCGATCTATGATGTCTCTTACCGATTTACCACTATCGTTTTGGGGTTATGCATTAGAGACAGCTGCATTCACGTTAAATAGGGCACCATCTAAATCCGTTGAGATGACACAGTATGAACTATGGTTTGGCAAGAAACCAAAGTTGTCGTTTCTTAAAGTTTGTAGTTGCGATGCTTATGTGAAAAAGTTTCATCTTGATAAGCTCAAACCCAAGTCGGAGAAGTGCGTCTTCATAGGATACCCAAAAGTAACTGTTGGGTACACCTTCTATCACAGATCCGAAGGCAAGACATTTGTTTCTGAGAATGGATCCTTTCTGGAGAAGGAATTTCTGTCAAAAGAAGTGAGTGGGAGGAAAGTAGAACTTGATGAGGTAACTCTACATGCTCCCTTATTGGAAGGTAGTTCATCACAGAAATATGTTCCTGTGACTACTACACCAATTAGTGAGGAAGCTAATGATGATGATCATGTAACTTCAGATCAAGTTACTACCGAACCTTGTAGGTAAACCAGAGTGAGATCCGCACCAGAGTGGTACGGTAATCCTGTTCTGGAAGTCATGCTACTAGATCATGATGAACCTACGAACTATGAAGAAGCGATGGTGAGCCTAGATTCCGCGAAATGGCTTGAGGCCATGAAATCTGAGATGAGATCCATGTATGAGAACAAAGTATGGACTTCGATTGACGTGCCCATTGATTGGCAAGCCATTGAGATTAAATGGATCTTCAAGAGGAAGACGGACGCTGATAGTAGTGTTACTATCTACAAAGCTAGAATTGTCGCAAAAAGGTTTTCGACAAGTTCAAGGTGTTGACTATGATGAGAGTTTCTCACTCGTATCTACGCTTAAGTCTGTCCGAATCATGTTAGCAATTGCCGAATTTTATGAAATCTGGCAAATGGATAAACAAAACTGCATTCCTTAATAGGATTTATTAAAGAAGAGTTGTATAGGGTGCAACCAGAAGGTTTTGTCAATCCTAAAGGTGCTAAAAAATATGCAAGCTCCAGCGATCCATCTATGGACTAGTGCAAGCATCTCGGAGTTGGAATATACGCTTTGATAAGTTGATCAAAGCATATAGTTTTATACAGACTTGCGGTGAAGCCTGTATTTACAAGAAAGTGAGTGGGAGCACTACAACATTTCTGATAAGTATATGTGAATGACATATTGTTGATCGGAGATAATGTAGAATTATTCTGGAAAGCATAAAGGAATGTTTGAAAGGAGTTTTTCAAAGAAAGACCTCGGTGAAGCTGCTTAAATATTGAGCATCAAGATCAATAGAGATAGATCAAGACGCTTGATAAGTTTTTCAATGAGTACATACCTTGACAAGATTTTGAAGTAGTTCAAAATGGAACAGTCAAAGAAAGAGTTCTTGCCTGTGTTACATGGTGTGAAACTGACTAAGACTCAAAGCCCGACCACGACAGAAGATAGAAAGAGAATGAAAGTCATTCCCTATGCCTTGGCCATAGGTTCTATAAAATATGCCATGCTGTGTACTAGATCTATTGTATACCCTACACTGTTTTTGGCAAGGGAGTACAATAGTGATCAAGGAGTAGATCACTGGACATTGGTCAAAATTATCCTTAGTGGAATAAGGATATGTTTCTCGATTATGGAGGTGACAAAAGGTTCGTCGTAAAGGGTTACGTCGATACAACTTTTGACACTGATCCAGATGACTCTAAGTCTCAATCTGGATACATATTGAAAGTGGGAGCAATTAGCTAGAGTAGCTCCGTGCAGAGCATTGTTGACATAGAAATTTGCAAAATACTTATGGATCTGAATGTGGCAGACCCGTTGACTAAACTTCTCTCACAAGCAAAACATGATCACACCTTAGTACTCTTTGGGTGTTAATCACATAGCGATGTGAACTAGATTATTGACTCTAGTAAACCCTTTGGGTGTTGGTCACATGTCGATGTGAACTATGGGTGTTAATCACATGGTGATGTGAACTATTGGTATTAAATCACATGGCGATGTGAACTAGATTATTGACTCTAGTGCAAGTGGGAGACTGAAGGAAATATGCCCTAGAGGCAATAATAAAGTTATTATCTATTTCCTTATATATCATGATAAATGTTTATTATTCATGCTAGAATTGTATTAACCGGAAACATAATACATGTGTGAATACATACACAAACAGAGTGTCACTAGTATGCCTCTACTTGACTAGCTCGTTGATCAAAGATGGTTATGTTTCCTAACCATAGACATGAGTTGTCATTTGATTAACGGGATCACATCATTAGGAGAATGATGTGATTGACTTGACCCATTCTGTTAGCATAGCACGTTTAGTTTGTTGCTATTGCTTTCTTCATGACTTATACATGTTCCTATGACTATGAGATTATGCAACTCCCGTTTACCGGAGGAACACTTTTTGTGCTACCAAACGTCACAACGTAACTGGATGATTATAAAGGTGCTCTACAGGTGTCTCCGAAGGTACTTGTTGGGTTGGCGTATTTCGATATTAGGATTTGTCACTCCGATTGTCGGAGAGGTATCTCTGGGCCCTCTCGGTAATGCACATCACTTAAGCCTTGCAAGCATTGCAACTAATGAGTTAGTTGGAGGATGATGTATTACGGAACGAGTAAAGATACTTACCGATAACGAGATTGAACTAGGTATTGAGATACCGACGATCGAATCTCGGGCAAGTAACATACCGATGACAAAGGGAACAACGTATGTTGTTATGCGGTCTGACCGATAAAGTTCTTCGTAGAATATGTGGGAGCCAATATGAGCATCTAGGTTCCGCTATTGGTTATTGACCGGAGACGTGTCTCGGTCATGTCTACATTGTTCTCGAACCCGTAGGGTCCGCACGCTTAAGGTTTCGATGACAGTTATATTATGAGTTTATGAGTTTTGATGTACCGAATGAGTTCGGAGTCCCGGATGACATCGGGGACATGACGAGGAGTCTCGAAATGGTCGAGACGTAAAGATCGATATATTGGACGACTATATTCGGACATCGGAAAGGTTCCGAGTGATTCGGGTATTTTTCGGAGTACCGGAGAGTTACGGGAATTCGCCGGGGAGTATATGGGCCTTATTGGGCCATACGGGAATAGGGAAGAGAGGCCAAAAGGAAGGAGGCGCCCCCCCCCCTCTGGTCCGAATTGGACAAGGGGTGCAGGCCACTTTTCCTTCTTCCTCTCCCCCTATTTCCTTCTCTCCTACTCCAACAAGGGAGGGAGGAGTCCTACTCCCGGTGGGAGTAGGACTCCCCCCTTGGCGCGCCCTCCTCCTAGGCCGGCCGCCTCCCTCCCTTGCTCCTTTATATACGGGGGCAAGGGGCACCCCATAGACACAACAGTTGATCATTGATCTCTTAGCCGTGTGCGGTGCCCCCCTCCACCATAGTCCTCGATAATATTGTAGTGGTGCTTAGGCGAAGCCCTGTGACAGTAGAACATCAAGATCGTCACCACGCCATCATGCTGACGAAACTCTTGCCCGACATTCTGCTGGATCAAAGTCCGGGGATCGTCATCGAGCTGAACGTGTGCTAGAACTCGGAGGTGCCGTAGTTTCAGTGCTTGATCGGTCGGGCCGTGAAGACGTACAACTACATCAACCGCGTTGTGCTAACGCTTCCGCTTTCGGTCTACGAGGGTACGTGGACAACACTCTCCCCTCTCGTTGCTATGCATCTCCATGATCTTTCTTGTGCGTAGGAATTTTTTTGAAATTACTACGTTCCCCAACATCTTGTCCATCACATCATTCTCCTAATGATGTGATCCCGTTCATCAAATGAAAACACATGTCTATGGTTAGGAAACTTAACCATCTTTGATAAACGAGCTAGTCTAGTAGAGGCATACTAGGGACACGGTGTTTTGTCTATGTATCCATACATGTATCAAGTTTCCAGTCAATACAATTATAGCATGAATAATAAACATTTATCATGATATAAGGAAATATAAAATAACAACTTTATTATTGCTTCTAGGGCCTATTTCCTTCATCATGAGCCACATGAATTTTGTGCCCTATCGCAATGAAGTCATCTGTGGTCGTGGGACAAAGTTGCTAAACCATCAACGGTACACTATCCAAGAGTCCGTGAGCAAGTATTGCGGCCATTTAAAACAATGGTCGGTCGATGTCCAAGTGGTGTGCAAATCCCCGAGTAAGTTCTTCTATGTGTTAGCCATTTGGCCAAGTATGCAACTTGTTGGTCGGGTATGATCTTGGATGTTTGGTTGGATATGCAACTTCTTGGCCCGATATGCTCTGTGTCTTGGTCATTTGGTTGGATATGAAACTTGTTGACAATATTTTTTTGCTAGCCCTCCATGTGTGCGACTTGTTTTTGAAGGTGGATAAGAAGAGCTTCGTCCTAATGCATTGTTGGTTGAAGTTGAATGCACAATTGGCAACTATCCATTGCCAATTCCATCAAGACCGCCGACATCAGCAATAAAGAAGAACTGAGTGATCCAATTGATCCAACAAAAGAGCTGCCCAAGAAGGTTAGAGGGGGGTTCCGAAGAAAGAAGTGGGAGGGGAAAAGGAGAAGCGAGAAGGGGTGGCGGCCAATACGACGGAGAGGTTCAAGGGCATCTTGGCGAATAAGGATGAGGCATGCGTGAAGCACTATGACATGAAGGATCAAAAGAAGGCGAAGGGGTTCAACATCTTGATGATGGCGGCCGACAAGAATATCAACCTCGAAAAGAAGAAGACCAAGTTCTAAGAGAGGAAGGTTGAGCTCGCATACGCTTCAGAGGATACAAAAATGTTGACCACGAGGATGGACGAGTTGGATCCCGATGCGGCAATGATAATGTGCACCCCTGTTAGGATGTTGAAGCATTTGGTGGATGAGATGAAGGTAGATGAGGAGGTAGCTGGTGAGGAGGAGCTAGCAGCAGAGTGAATGAGGAGGCTCAGACTACCGATCTGGGAGGGCTGACGAGGTTATCTCCCATCGGGTAGGACCACGGCTACATAAAACCTAACAAAGGCCCAAGCCTATATTCTTTATGGCCCAAGACAATGCCAGCAACAAG
This sequence comes from Triticum urartu, assembly GCF_003073215.2. Lineage (NCBI taxonomy): Eukaryota > Viridiplantae > Streptophyta > Magnoliopsida > Poales > Poaceae > Triticum > Triticum urartu. The sequence continues at coordinate 400,024,550 of NC_053027.1, read as the reverse complement.
GGGGTTTCATTAGTCGGTGTGAGCACCCATAAGAATAATTTCGTCAGTTGGTCAAACATCAGTCGGTTCAATAAAGGATGCGAATCACTATCAGTCGGAATATACAAAAGGTCAATAGCCATGAATATTAATAGAAGTGTTACATAAGCGCAGCCCTATGCATTAAGGCTTGGCATTACTAATCATCATTATTGTTGATAATGGGAATTCATTTCCTTCGGTAGTAGAGGCAGATTATTACTCATTAACACACATGTAATGTATCTAGTTGGTGGCCCAAGGGTATAGCATACTCTATACCATTGCCACCACTAGAAAGCTCGATTCCTCCAAATCCCTCCACTCAAACTCAACCAAATTTTGAGGATTGAAAGAGGATGTCCCTATCTACATTGCCACCAAACAAATTCGTGTTCCCCACTCTTTTTCATCACTAACACTTATTACTCTTCGAGTTTTGGACTTCTAGTGGTAGGAGTCAGGGCCCACAAGCTTCCTTGCCTGTGGTGTGCTCTCAGAAGTTGGTGAAGGTTTGATGATCACCTTCAAGATCAATCCCGAATGATTTGAGAGTCATCCGTTGGGGGTGACTCAAAGGACTTACTTTTATCTGCAGTTGACCTTTAAATTGGAAGTTAAGCTAAATATTAGTCTCCTAGTCACCCCCCCTAGTCCACCTCAAAACCCTTTCACCAGTACCTCATCAACTACCAGCAGGTTTTCTTGTTCGGCCTTCCTCAGTGGGCTAGGCATTATAGACCTGCAATGCTCTGGTACCGATCATCGGGCCCATGGGTTGTGGCTTCAGAGGACTCACCCGTAGTGGCTTACACACCTTCCACGCGATCATGAGATCCATGCCATCTTCTGTAATTTCACCCACTGCTCTTTGGAGGATGGCAACTCATGCCTTTGCTCGACCGACCACTAGATTGAGGGGAAGTCCATCTCGGAGATGGCTCCCCTCATCCTTGCCCTTGTCCGGCCGAATCTCGAATAATGCGGGAGGGATTACACCCTCCTGGGTGCAGGACATCCAGGTGCACTTGGCTCTGAGGCGATGGTTGGGTACACTGAGTTGTGATGCCTACTCCAACACACCACACTCTATATCTCCCCGGACAAGATGGAATGGTGTTGGAGATCCTCTAGGCAACTCTCTGACTGGTCTACTTTGGCACCGTATTGACGGCTTACGTGGAAGACATGGCCCTGCTTTGTATCAAGGTCTTCATCTGGCTTGGCATTCATAACATGTGTTGGACATGGGCCTCCTTGCGTGCTGGGGCTACCACATGCGGATTGTTGCGTCCTCTACGGCCAGGATACCAAGGACATGCAACACATTCTCGCCGGTTACTCTTTCACCATCCATGTTTGGCATAAGACCATTTCTTGGTGCTGCTCCACCGCTAACCCACCTCGCCACAACTGTCATTATAGGATTGATCATGAGCGACCTGTAAGCATGCTCTGTCCGCAACTCGCAAGGGAGCCTCCTCCCGTGGTCTCTCAAAGCACCGCAATGGGTGCGTCTTTCACTCACATCGGCCATCTGTGATCCGCTTAGTTCAAGAGTCATTTTACAGTGCATCCGGACGATATGGACCGTCCGTCGGAGCGAAATCAATGGTCCAGATCCGATGCAATACACTGATGTCACGTGTATTATATCACACCCCGAGGGGCATTTTCAGGAGAAAAAATATTTCGAACTGATCTGTTTTTCCATCCCAAATATTTCAAGGGTATTCTCGGTATGAATTTGAGGGCTATTTTCGGTTCGATATTTATCCCGTTTGCTAGGGTTTATGCCTCGCTGCCGCTACGGTTTTGATCCTCACCGGCAGGATCTAGCCGCTCGTCGCGGCCCCTCCCTCCCTCGTCGCCGGCAGGATCTAGCCGCGCGTCGCGGCCCTTCCCTTCCTCCACCCCAATTCCCTCGTGATCTCGCACCGCATTTTCAACAAACACGAGAGGAGGCCCACTGCCCTCCCCGCGGCGGCCTCCGGCGAAGAGTCGGCGCCATCCCACCTCCCAGTTCTCCATGCGGGTGCCTATAGCCACAAGGTTATAGGCAACCTCTTTCCCACACCCCAATTGGTTGTTTGTGTCCTCTACATATCATTTCTCAGCCATGGCTGCAGCTTCTATCTGGCCATGCATCTCGTCTGATGGCAAGGTGGTTGGGTATGGATCATGTTCTGCGGGACTAGATGAAGCCGGCCGCCGACCTCGACGGCCAGCCCCATTCGTCCACCCCCGACTGCTTGATCTACGAACGTTCAATCGTTGTATTCAACATGTATTCTTTCAATTTGGCTGATAGGTGAGATTTGGAGATCAATGGAGATGATAAGCTATTAATTTTGGAATGTACTATAAACAATTCATAGCTTATGTTGCTCAATATTTATGATGCTCGCTTCTTCTTGTGCAATTGCTGGACTGGGATCAACAGACTTGGCATGTGCTTTATATGAAAAATTAGATTCACATGGGATATCCACCTTTTCAAGATTGTTGTTAAGTCTTATTATGATGTTTTAGCCTTGTTAAAGGGAGAGTAATGGTCCTCGCAAAAAGCAGAGAGAAAAGAATGAGCATTCGATTCTTCCATATGTTGCATTTCATTCTTCCGTGTTTAGTTATGTCCAACATTTGTTACATGCACACACTTGACAAGGTTAGTACAAGTAGTAATTTTTCCTCTGTTTTGCAGGGCTATGACAGAACATGCTATGTGATTCCATGAGGCAGGATGGATGTACCATGTCCACACCACTATGCTCCTGAAGGTGATCGCTTCAATTCAGCGTTGCAGCACCTGCAGAGGCCCCCTATGGTACGTGCTTTTACTCTTGTAGTCCTATGCTCTATTTTTTGGCTTTGCGGCCTGCCTATGAGACATACCTGGGATTGCGTGTTGAATCAGGCAGTATTTTTGACTTCTGTTGTGAGGCTATGCTCATGCTTTAATAAATTTTTCTCTCGTATGAAAATAGACATATCATAATCCATTATTCTTCTAGGGTTTCCCCAGGCACCATTATTGTCACATGGTAGTAAAAGCAAATATAGATTTCTATGAGATCCCGTAGAGACCAAATTTATTTCAAGCAAAATATAGTAACCAATATTATTGAAGTTTTACAACTTGACTCATGTGCAATGGACTAATAACATGGCTAGGAAACCTTCTTTGGGACTAAAACCCAACCACACCTTACTCTATCGCTTTATAGCCAAGTGTACACTCCACATGTAAGAATGAACCACAATGCTGGACTAACTACTTGCATCCTCGCCATCTTCAACCGCAGCTGCATCCGATTGCCTAGCATGGTACTGCCTGAACCTAGTCCCATATTTCATTTTGTTGTAGGGTGAATCGACAAGCACAACAGGTAGCTCTCTTCTGAATTTGTCGATGTAGGCCTGCATGCGAGGATATGTTAGTATCGTTCCATATGTTTCAGAAAATGACAAAATTTTAGGTGTTACTTTACGTACTTCGTCATATTGCAACCTTAGTTTTACTCCCATAAATAATTTGATGTTCTTCAGCATGTACAGTGCACTACAAGAACTGCAACATTTTATGTTGTTAGATCAGCATTTCAGATATTACAATCTAAAACAAAAACAAAAGCTAATATTGTTGACTGACGTCTCATCGGATTTTTGCACATTAATATTCCGTACTAGCCATTGCGTCACGTTAATGTCTTCCCATGCATTGCTTTCAATCCCATTGACTCGCATTGCTGCTCTCAGATGTGCTTCCATCCCATGTACCTGCAAGCCCAATGGGATGAGAAGTTGCCTACGACTAATACTTACATATGATGTTAAATCCTTTCTTATAATTAAATATGTTGAAATTATCACCACGTTATTTACTTCTTTGGGTATCATACAGTGGAAAAGTGAATCAAGAACCTGAATCTCCTTCCTTATGGGGTTTACGACCACAAGGAACCAGTGGGTGTATAAACTTTTCGTAGGTAGGAAAACCTGGAGTGCACAGATAATTAGATCAACGTGCATAGTAATAAAAAATCTGTTCTACATCAGCTTAATATACCATATCATGTTTTAGGTAGGTGGTTCCTTGTGTTGTTCCAGGCATGCCTGCCAAAGCGTCCTCGTAGCACTCCTCTATCCTACCATCTTTTTCGACCTTAGCGACGCCGGCCACCCTCTCAATGTAAACCAGTTGCTCGTCCCTTGTGTCAATTGGTTGATCATTACGCATGAGCTGGATCGCAGCATCAACCACCTACAACAATAATCAAGTTAATTGTATTGTACAAAAATGAAACTTCATAAACAAATTTGTGAAATACTATCTTACTTCGTCACCCAACCATACGCCATCTTCAGATTCATCTTTATGGGTGAGGTATTGCAAATGCTTTGATAGCACGACAATGTCATCAACTAACACCATTTGTTTTTCACGATTTGTAGTGTTGATCAGTGACGCCACGAAATCCTGTCGAACCACGTCTAGCTGGTCCCTCTGGGTTTCAGGAACTTCTGACCTCTTTTTTAAGTTGCTAGAGCCGATTTTCCTCTTTTTACTGTTCGTGTCCTCGGAATCATTTGTACACTCTGATGGAGTCTTTTTTTTCCTTTTTTTCTTCTCAGTGTCGTACGAAGCATACTCGTCATCCTTAAATAATTGCAATACCACCCTTTTCTTTTCGCCCCCATGATTTGGTGGCGTCGATCCAACCACACTTACTTGTTGCTGCTTTTCAAAGGATTCATCATGGCTGTCATCATCTGTGAAGGCACGGGGCTCTTCAGGATCTCGCGATCCCGTAGCCTTCACAGAGTGCTGCTTACTCCGTCTGTTGAACGGATTTTGTCAGACGAAATAAACCGTATGTTAGCCTTTAGCAGATTCTTGCTCAATTATAGGTAAAATGTGCATCACCTGGAAATCTTCAAGGCTTGTGGTGGCTTTGGAATGCATTTGGTTATCAAAACTAGGAGCTCCCTGGATATCATGCACCTCTTTCAAAAGCTTATGAATACCACTGAGATCATGTTTGATATTTGCAGCAGCTCTTTCGAATGCTTCATCCTGTACGTGGAAGATCAAATGTTATTTCTGAAACGACAATGATTGTTTCATAATTAAGTTAACATGCGTACGTCAAAATCTTCATCAAGGTTCTTCATGGGGGGCTCCATGTCATCATTTTTTATTCCCTGCTTACAATCGTGCTTAGCATCGACCTCTGTGACATCCTTTTGTTTCCCCTGGTCAGAAGCCTGCTCAGCATTCTCAACACAGGCCTCCATTGGGTGTGAAGGTGCCCCGAGGTCAGATAGATGTATGTCGTCCACTCCTAGAAATATTCCATCGTGTTTTTTCTTTAAAAAATACATGTTAGTCTGGGGTGTTTTGATAGTAAACTAAATTAGAAAAAAAACTTGTACACGTAAATTTCCAATTATATATACTAATCTCATAATTCTAGGCTTACCTTCAATTCTTTGATGAGGTCCTCCGTGAGCTTGCCATTTGTACGGGTACGCCTAAGGCACTCATCCATTTTCTTTTCAAGGGTGCACATCCTATGGTTTTGTTCTGTACCGGACTCCCGCACGAGGGAGGCAACTTCTTGCAAATCAGTCAATACACGTCCGACGAGTACCTTAATCTGAGACTTTGAAACAGTTAGAATCATATAACTTCATACTAGTTGGAATGTTACAATATATATTTGTGCCTTATGTAACTCATTTACCTAAGCGCCAGTCTTCGGTTTGGCCAGCATACCATCTCGTGCTGGAATGAAAGGCCTCATCAGGTCCTCAACATACTGCAGTTTAGTGTCGTTAGTATGATTTAGAAAATATATATGTTACATAATCCAGGCAATGTGCTGACATTTTACCTCTCCAACTCCCAGATAATTATTCTGGATTATATTGTCAACCTTTTTTGCCTTCTCCTCGCTCCAGTTCTGGATCAGCGGCCTTAACCTTGATTCATACGAGATGCTAGAGTCCAATTGGTACACTCTGAACTTCTCGTAGTACCATGTCTGCATGATAACAAAAGTAGTTTACAAACATTCCCGTACATTATGTAATGTATGTTAGGTAACTAATAATTGTACTACTACGAATTACCTGCAGCAGTGGTAGATTCCCCTCCAGAATTGCCTCACCATTTACAAAATTCTTCACGCTATCCATAAGATAGTCAAGCGTTAGTTGTCCAAGATTTGTGCCCTTTATCGTCTCAGCGTTTCTAGCAATCCCAATATATTTATTATTCACATACTCCTCTTTTGTTCGGCATACATATTTGCCTATGGTGTACAACACAAATGGCCTGACAAAATTTGGTGTGTTGTCGACTTTCATCTTGGCTAGCAATCCTTTGAAACTTATTTTGGTGTCATTACGGTCTTTTAGTTTCTTCCACAACTCCATATTATCATCAAGATTTGAAGGGACGTGCTTCTTCCCATGGCAGGGCATGCCTGTTATATGCGCTACATCTTCTAGTGTGATCCTACATGGTCTCCCATTGATGATAAAGGCATGCTGCTCTGCATCATATGAATTAGCGATGGCCAGGCAGAGTACACGTCTAATTTTGATGCTAGGTGTCTTGAGAAGTCCACCCAGTCCTATCAACTGGATGTACATCCTTTGCTGCGTGTTTAATCCGTTTATGAACTCCTCATATGGCGGCAAAGAAGCATCCTGGGTTCAATAGATGTGCAAGTGTGATTAGATTCAGCATGGTATACAATTTAAACACTCATACAAACGAATACAGCTTATATATACCAACATAAAAATTGTGCTCTATGCTACTGCATGAGGTACAAGCATGCTGAGTTCCATGTATGTGCAAATACTATCATGTGATTCAGCTTGGTTACGTTTGAACGGTCATCTAAGGTAATCTCCATTGCAAGGCACTTATGTGAAATAAAATAAACATTGGAAAATAAAAAACTATCCAACCGTGGTCTCCTCAACTCTAGGCGCTAATCATGGTCAGTAGTATGGAATTAAAACATGGGCCATCGATTCCCTCCATGACTCGTGCGGAAGGAAAAAAATAAGGCAAGCGCCCGCTGCACTAATTGGCATCGACAAGACCAGACACTAAGATTTAGCCTGGAATTAATCAATGAACTGCCAATCTGGTAGGAAACAAATCCTAGCGCCCTCCCCTAACGCCCCCCAACTTAATTTGTTTAAAAACATGCGGAGTTACATGAATATGCAAACAACGAGTGGGGTCGCAGCAAGAGATCATGCGAGGAAGATCGTGGCACGAAAAATAGCAGCGGCTGAGATCATGGGGAGTTACCAGAGGATCCATGTTTGGCTCCGTCGTTCGGTCTTGCTGGATTCCTGGGTTGCTCCGTCCTTCTGTCTTGTTGGTTTGGGCGGCGGATAAGGACGAACTATGATCTACGAGGTTTCAAAGGATCCCTATTTATAGGGATCGTAACAACCCGGACATATATCTACGTATAGGTTTCTTTGGTTGGAGGAAATCAAGGGAGGGGACCCACCTGGTTGAATATTAGGGGGGGCGTGGAGAGTTTAGCAAAGGTAAGTTATGGTTTAAAACACAACGTAAGTTGCGTAACAACACGTAGGTCTCCTGAGAATCACGATCATCAAAAAGATATTGTTCCTGTTTCTTTGAAAATCAGCCAAAATATTTCAGCCTCACTATTTCGGCCAAAATATTTCAACACTCGCTGAAATTTTTTCTGAAACTTCTAACTAGCGATGTTAAAAAAAATCTGAACCTTCTAACTAGCGATGCCAAAATATTTCAGTACTCGCTGAAATTTTTCTGAAACTTCTAACTAGCGATGTTAAAAGAATTCCGAAACTTCTACCTAGCGATGTTTAAAAAATTCTGAAACTTCTAACTAGCGATGTAATTGTTCTGAATCTTGTCCAGACTCCGACGACACTTAAATATAAATTTAAGAATTTAGTTTGCTAAGCTTCAAAAGTTCTGGTTGAAAAAAGCAAATATATGTTTCAGCGTCTCACATGCAGACCAAATTTATTTCAAGAATAGTATTTGGAACCAGTACTGTGAAATATTACAACTTGATTAATCCGCACTGGACTATGAACATGGCTAGGAAACCTTCTTCAAGAATAGTATTTGGCTCTCTTGTGAAGTTATTTTATTGCCCATCCGATCTTGCATGTTCAAAATCATACCTTTTTTCCTCGTATCTGTGAGACCAAATTTTGTTAATAACGCTGAATCATTTCTGTTGCTGATCAAGATGGCATGACACCATGGTTTTCACTTCGGTGATATTTTGATGAAATAACTGAACTTCATTCATTTAAGAACTCACTGCAATATTTGCCTTTCAGCCAAATATTTCAGCACTAACTGAAATTTTTCTGAAACTTCTAACTAGCAATGTTAAAAAAGCTTCAAAAGTTCTGGTTGTAAAAAGCAAATATATGTTTCAGCATCTCCCATGCAGACCAAATTTATTTCAAGAATAGTATTTGGAGCCAGTACTGTGAAATATTACAACTTGATTAATCCGCACTGGACTATGAACATGGCTAGGAAACCTTCTTCGGGACTAAAACCAAAGCACACCCTACTCTACCGCTTCATAACCAAGTGTACACTCCAGATCTAAGAATCAACCACTGCTGGACTAACTGCTTGCATCTTCATGATCTTCAATCACAGCTGCATCCGATAGGCTAGCAATGTACGTCTTCAGCCTTTTCATGGACTTCAATTTGTTGTAGGGCGAAGTAAGAAGGGCAACATGCAGCTCTCTTCTATAATTGTCAATGTATGCCTGCATGGGAGGATATGTTAGTATCGTTCCATATGTTTACAAAATTGACAGAATTCTAGGTGTTACTCTACGTACTTGGTCATAACACAGCGTAAGATCTTCTCCCGTAAAGAATTTGATGTTCTTCAGCATGTAGAGTGCACAAGAAGAACTACAACAATTAATTCTGTTAGCACCATTTCATGTATTAAAAATTCAAAACATATTGAGAAGCTAATACTGTTGACTGACTTGTCATCTTGTCTTGGCACAGGAACATGCTTTACTGTCCATTGGGTCCCGTTAATGTCTTGCCATGCATGGCTTTGTGGTCCATTGATTCGCAGTGATGCTCTCAGATGTGCTTCCACCCCACGTATCTGCCAAAGTCCATGGTATGAGAAGTTTCTCACAGTTCAAGGTTAGGTATGATGCTAAATGTTGTGTTATATTGAAAGACGTTTAAAATCTCACCACGTGAACCACTTGTGTTACTACGTAGCTGAAAAGTGAATCAAGAATCTGAATCTCCCTCCTTCTGGGGTTTACAACCACAAGGAACCAGTGGGTGTTCGCCATGTTCGTAGGTAGAAAAACCTGGACAGCAAAGATGATTACATCAACATGCATAATGATTACAAAAATAAATGTGTTTATGTCATGGTTAGATGGTACCAGATCATGTCTGAGGTAGTTGTCTCCTTTTGTTGTTCCATGACTGCCCGCCAAAGCGGCCTCGTGGCAGTTCTCTACCTTACCATCTCTTTCGAGCATAGCGACGCCGGTCACCCTCTCAATGTAAACCAGTTGCCCGTCCCTTATGTCCTCAGGATGATCATGACGCATGATCTGAATCACAACATCAACCAACTAAAACAAAATTCAAGTTAATTGTACTATGCAAAAGAAAATTGATAAAATAATTTAGCAAATATCTTACTTCGTCACCCAACCATTTGTCATCTAAAACTCCATCGGTCATGGTGAGGCATTGCAAATGCTTCTATAGCAGAACAATGTCATCAATTACCAACAATTGTTTATCAAGATCTGAGGTGTTTACAATTTCGGCCACGTGATTCTGTCAAAACTTGTCAAGGTCGGTCTCCAGCCTCGAAGCACCTGTGTCTGTATCTTTAAAAATGCTTGCACGGTTTTTCCTCTTTGTATTCTTTGTGTCCTTGGAATCGTTGGTAGACTCCGATGGAGTCCTGTTTCTCTTTCTCTTCTTATCACTATCGTATAGAACATAATCTTCATTGCACAATAATGAAGATGCCACTCTTTTCCAGATGCTCGTACGAGTTGGTAGCATGGAATCAACCACGCTATCTTGTCGCTGCTTTGCTAAAGAATCATCATAGTTGTCCTCATCAACTAGGAAGACATGTGTCTCTTCCGGCTCCCTTATTGCCTTAGCCTTGGCAGGCCGGTGTTTGCTTTTGGTACCTGCCTCTCCCCCCACCTCGATACTAACATGTTCATCATCTTGATCGCTTCTTTCTTCAGCCTTTCGCACATTCTCATTGTGCCTCAAATTTAGAGGATCCTGTGATTCGAAATAAAGCACTTGTTAGCTACGAATCTTCATTAACTTAAAACAAAATCAGTTAGATGTGAAATGTGTATCACCATGAAAGCTTCAAGGCTTGTGGTGGTTTTTGAATGCTTTCGCGATTGCAAACTAGGAGCAGGCTGCAAATCTTTAGCTACGTTCTTCATGGGGGCATCCATGTTATATTTTTGTATTCCCTTAGCAGAAATGCCTTTGGCAATAACCTCCGTGTCTTTTTTTGTTTTTGCTGGTGAGTAGTATTCTCTCCTGGGACCTCCATTGGGTCCGCAGGTACTCCCAGGACAGATAGCTGTATGTCCTCTACTCCTGGGCGATCAGCATCAAATATTCCATAGCGGTGGTTCTTTAAAACAAATGTGTTAGTGTGGAGAGTATTGATAGTAAAAATATTTATAGAAACTCATAATGGTATACTTACATTGAATTCTGTGATGAGGTCGTCCATGCGTCTGCCGTTCGCAAGTGTACGCCTAAGGCACTCATCCATTTTTTTTCAAGGGTGATCATCCTATCAAATTGTTGTGCACTGGCTTCCCGCACAATGGAGGCAACTTCTTTCAAATCAGCCAATACACGGCCCATGAGTGCCTTATCCTGCAAATTACAAGCAGTTATAAGCATATGACTTTGATTGTACTTGCAAAGTTACAATATATATTTGTGTCTGATGTTCATCATTTACCTGACCATCAGTCTTTGGTTTGACCGGCGTCCCAACTGGTGGCGGATTGAAAGACCGCAGCAGGTCATCGACATACTGTATGTTAGTGTCATTAGTATCATTCAAAACATATGGTAGATAATCCAGGCACACAGTACTAACACTTTACCTCTCCAACCCCTATATAATTTTTGTTGATTATGTTGTCAACCTTCTGTGCCTTCTCGTCACTCTAGTTTTGGATCAGCGGCCTTAACCTTGATGCATATGAGATGGTAGAGTCCAATTGGTGCACCCTCCACTTCTCGTAGTACCGCGTCTGCATTACAACAAAAACATCTTAGAAAATTTTCCATAAAATTAAATGTATTGTATGTTAATAATGATTGTATTACTTGCAGCAATGGTAGGTTGCCCTCCAGATTTGCTCCACCATTTACAAATTTCCTGACGCTAGTCATAAGATGGTCAAGTGTAAGCTGTCCAAAATTGGTGCTCTTTATTGTCTCAACATTTCTAACAATCCCAAGGTATCTGTTGTCCACATACTGCTATGTTGTCGGGCATACATATTTGCCTATGGTGTACAAGACAAATGGCCTGACAAAATTAGGTGTGATGTTGCCTTTCATCTTGGCTAGCAATCCTTTCAAAGTTACTTTTGTGTCATTGGGGTCTTTCAGTTCCTTCCACAACTCCAAAGTATCATTGTGATTTGAAGAGACGTGATTCTTCCCCATGCAGGGCAGGCCTGTTATATGCTCCACATCTTTTAGTGTGATCCTACATGGTCTCCCATTAATTATAAAGGCATCCTGCTCTGCATCATATGAATAAGAGATGGCATGGCACAGTAGACGTCTCATTCTCATGCCAGGAGTCTTGAGAAGTTCACCCAGTCCAATCAACTTGATGTACGTCAGTTGTTGTGCGTTTAAATCTTTTATGAACTTCTCGTATTGCAGCAATGAAGCAACCTGAGTTCCCTGAATGTACAAATAGTGTGATTAGATTCTGTATTGTATTCATTTAAACACGCATAGAACCGACTAGATGTAATCTATGCCAATATCAAAATTGTGCTCTACATTGCTGCATGAAATTATAGAGCTTCTAGGCCATATAATGAACACCAGACATAGAAAAACAAGCTATCTCTGTCCGCAAATTGACTGATAATAGTATAGATTTTTAGTACAAAGAGCAGACTTTGTTCTATGTACACTAATAAAGTTTCAGGCGTCACGCTTACGAAAATAATTGCATACATGATCACAAGATCAATAGTTTATAGATAATCACCATACTAGGAATGTAATATGTGATCCTACTGTCCATCTTTCTCTTTAGTTTTCTCCTTTATTTCTCGTCAACCTAAAATTTAATATAGTACATACATTTGATGTTCTCAATGCCAAATAAGTGAGGCGTGCAACTTACGTACAAAACTACTTTGTATTCTGTCTACTGCGTATTTGATCAGGCATTTAGGAGTACTACGATTATTTTGTTGATTCGGTTGCTGGTTTTAAACAAAGTTGAATTACTAGTCCTTCCTTTCCATATCGTTGCATGTAGAACTTTCCAGCACGAAAATTAGCGCAAGTTTCATTACAGAGAGAGGCATTCACGACTAAAAACTAAGAGAGGAAGGTATCCACGATCTCCCTTAAGTTTTGCTAAAGCACATGTAGATGTGCTCTAAGTATTGCTTATCTAAGTCCTATGTCATTGATTTTATGCTAAGATTCGTGCAAGCCTTTCTAGACACACCAATCTCCCTTCGGTAAAATAGGGATAGTTCGTTATGGCTGTAACTAAACGAGATCAAAAAGAAGTGCGCCGTAAATAATGGGATTGCATGCAGACTTGGGAAGGAGGGTGTATACACAATACAAGGATCTCGATCGTTACCGGAGGATTCTCTCGATGGCGACCGGCTCCATTGCTGTTCTCTTTCATCTTTTGATCCATCAGCTTCTCCGACGTGCCCTTCTCTTTCGTCGGCTTCTCTGACGTGCCCTTGTCTTTCATCTCAGGATTCGCCGATGCAGGCTTTGAAGATGACGGCTCCGTCGGATTCACCGACCTGGGAGCTACATTGGACGGCATGGGGTGGTAATTCGGTGTAGTCATGGAAGGCTAGGTATGGGCGGCGTGGGGTGGGAGGCATGGGGTGGAAGTATATGATCTATGTCGTGAAAAGCTTCATATTTATAAGGGATTCTCTACCAACCGATCACAAGGAAATATTGGGAATTTGGGATCTCACGAAGAGGTAGTTTTAGATCACGTAATGTTTATGTGTAGGGGATTCTCTAACAACCCACCACAAGGAAATATTAGGAATTTGGGATCTCACGAAGAGGTAGTTTTAGATCACGTAAAGTTTTTTAGCTATATTTTTATTTTGAGAATTTTTTAGCAAGTTTAGATCAGTAATCTCAACCGTGAAGCGTTTGGGCTTCTTATGCTTTCTTATACGGGCCTATGGGTGAGCCCATTTTAAATGTGAACATGACAAAGGAAGCGAGGACTCCAGCAGGCGGGACGAGCCCTGTCCCAATTATTTAGGACGGGCATGCGCGAGGGCGCTTCGTCCTCACTGCCACGATTCTCCAAAAACGGTTCCTCTGCCTCTGCGTCCTCTCGATTCCCTCTTCCTCTGCGTCGCCCACTCTCCCAACAATCTGGCTTCTAGAACGGTGAGTTCTCCTTCCGGTCAATTTTTTTAGTAGTTCTCCAGTAGCAGCACATACGATGGCCTTCTTCTTGTCAATTTCTTGTTCTCCTGCTTCTTTATTTTGTGCGCACAGATTCATCTGCCTGCAACATGTAGTGTGTTGCCTTATGAGAATTTTGCACACAGATTCATCTGCATGCAACATCTAGTCCGTTGTCTTGTCAATTTCTTGTTTTTCTCCTGCTTCTTTAGTTTGTACACACAATTTCATCTGCATGGGTGATGAACAATTCATAGATACATGTTTATTCTTGATTGTTGATGCAGTTGTTTAGATAAATATTTCAAGAGCGTAAATTTGTATTGTTAATTCGCATATACTCCCTCTGCAAGGAAATATAACAACTTTTGGTTCACTGCTTTAGTGATTTCTTTACAGAGGGACTACTTGTTTAGTTTAAATTGTTCATGCACTTGTTTACATAAACTTTCAATAGCGCCAGAATTCCTATACTATCTGTTGTCATATTCATCTCGGCTTATTGTTATCATGTTATTGTCATGCTTCATGTCTTATACTGGTTTCATCAATTACAGTCCTTCAGCATGGCGTTCGAGAATGATTATGATGCTAGGGCAGATGGAAATACCGAAATTTGTGTGAAGTACATGAACAAGGATAGCTGTGTTGAGTACTGTATTGGCAGATTCAAATACTGGCTGCGGAACGACGACCAGAAGATAGTTGCACTGGATGTGGCGTACACCTGGCCTCGTTGTCCGACACAGATGGCGGCCGTGGTCCAGTTATGCGTTGGCATCTACGTCCTCGTGTACCACATAAGCGTTGCTGATGAGCACTGCGGCCTGCTTGCCACCTTCCTACTCGACGAGGAGTACACCTTTGTTGGGGTGGACATCGAGAATGACAAGAAAAAAACTCAAGCATGTTGGTCTAGTGGTACAAAACTTTGTGGATATCCAGAATATGTGGAGAGTGCCTGATCCAGTGACGATTAAGCCAAAGTATGGCTTGGCTGACTACGCTGGTTGCATCATCCACCACAGCTACAACAAGATGAAGGACGTTCTCACAGAAGATGACCACCATATATGGGCAGAAGCGCCCTTGCCCTTGAAGAACATCTATTATGCTTCCATGGACGCGTATGCCACCTACGACGTATACAGGCGGTTGGTGAACTTCCAGAAGGGGTTCGAGAGTTAGCGCCAGCATCTCGCCAAACCATCCAGGCGGTCAAAGAAGTCCGGAAGGAAGAATGAATCAACATAAAATGTTTCTTCTATTTATCTAGCTGATAGTCTGTAAACTTTATTATACTACTAGTAAGTCGTAAGTTCAAATTTCCTGCGAGTTGAATCATCCTTTATTCTAGCTGTCTTGCCTAATTTGATCCACGTTCACGAGATATTATACTTAAGACGTTTATTTTGTTTTGGTTTCGCTAGCTATGATACAGAATGCGATAGCCATTTTTACCAAAAGATTATTTCAGATTTATAATGAATACACAGAATGCGATAGCCATTTTTTCCAAAAGATTATTTTAGATTTATAATGAATACACAGAATGCGATAGCCATTTTTTCCAAAAGATTATTTCAGATTTATAATGAATATTGTTCTCAACTGGGTTTGAATAGAGAAATTATTTTTTTTAATTGCATAGAGAAAGTTCATTTTTTTAATCAAAAGAAGGGTCGCCCCTCTGATTTTCCATTAACAGAAAACACATGGTCTTTCAAGCCCCTGATACAAACTACAACTAGAAACTAAAGTAATCAACTAGCAGCACAAATCATACATGAGCAAGCCCAGCCAGACTTAACATGAAGGTCCAAAAAATAAAACTATGGCAGAGATGCGCAGGCGACACCGCAGTACCCTGTGACTCCACACTTGCGATGAACTATACAATTCACCTGCTACATGCTCTAGCGTGCGCATATAGACCATCAGCACCTCTTTGTTTACCACCTTCATCTGCAATATAGACCATCCCATGATCCACAAGCAAATTAGCTAAACAAGAATCATAAGATCACTATACCATTTATTTTGTAATCTCACATTATTCCTGCATTGCCAAAAAGTCAAGAACACAACAGATGCCCTTCCCGCATCTCCTATGCAAACACTCATAGGTAGTTCTACCATCTTAACTCCATGATTTAAAATATTAATAAAACACCCATAACGATTCCATTTGCATTACCATCGTTCATGATTATAGCCAGGGAAACAGCAGCCAATAAAGCAACCACCTGTGAAAGACCTATTTTGAGTCCTGAATAGGGCCGAATCCTAGCATTTACTCTAACTGCAACATGTCCTCCTCTCATAGTCATCATCACCCAAGACATAATGAAGACGTAACCCCATAGATGCATAACTGCTATCAAAATAGTTTTCGCACTATACCTAGTGTAAAGGACACTCTTGCGTTGTCGTGCTACATTTGTGGCTCCTCGGTCAGCATGTTCATAACCACCTCAATCTGAAGATCTTCACGGGTGGTGGTCTTGAAACCGAAAAGAACGGCTTTATGAACCTTAAGCTCTTCACTGTCAACAAAATCACTTCATCCCTTGCCGAAGATGATGCGGCCATCATCACACTTGTGGTACTTGACCGGCATCAAACTGTCCTTGCACAGCCGAATGCCAGCAAGCCCATCTCCCGGTATCTCCCCATCTCCTGGGGTCTTCAGGGCGTCGACAACTTTCACCGGTAATCTCTGTATGCACCATCATAGGAAGAAAAATTATCAAATATGTGAAGGAGCAGTAAACAAAAGGATCTTCAGCTACATCTACATATATTACATAAGGATCTTCAGTTATGGGAAACAAAAGGATATGCAAAAACACACATCAGTGTATTCACTGGTTTCAGCTACAATAGCATATCATTAAACTTTCTCTCCATAAAAAAACAAAGAAAATTGCATACAAAATAGAAAATACTAGTACACCAAAAACATACCATCGTCTTTCCTCCTATGTTCGACTTGGTGAAGCGGTGGACAAAAAATGCACCTATATAACCTTTCTTCATCGCCAAAAGGTCATGTAGGTTACGCTCCTCTTGCTTCGTAAGATTAATTCCCTTCGTTATGATAGATAATTCTAGAGGATCTTTATGCTCTTCGTTTTGATCGCATGTCCTTGGCAGGTTGCAGCAGTACACCATAGGAATGTCTTCAGTCAAATCGAAGGAGACAAGGTCGCCTTCTCGCAGGTCGAAGTCTTCAACAAACCTGCACCAGTTTTCACCACAGATGATCGCCCTTGAATTCCCTTTGTACACGCCAAAATCATACATGCGGCTTCCTCTCACTTGAAAAAGCAATGAACTGTCTGGGATGGCGCTGAATTGGTGCATTCCGTAGCATGGCACAATCTGTAGATGTAGAATTTAATTGCAATTTATTTCCTACATATTGTTAATCTTCAAAGTAGAGGGGAACAAACATAGTACAAGTAAAATTAACATGATTATTTATACCAGAGCTGACGTGTCCCCATCTAGCCTGATGGTAAATGTCAACCCATCTTCATTGGGCCTGTTGCAGTCCTGTCGATAGGTTATGCACACCACCTGTGTAAACAAAATAAAATGAAGAAAAGCAAAGGATGAGAATTTAAGAAAAGGGCTTATGCATGTAAACGCAGTAGGCAATAATCATACAGTATAATCAACGAAGGTACTGCATCAGTAATCAACAATCATACACTTGAACTAAGCGGGTGGCTCGCCCTCCACTCCTCATAACCCCGCAACGCAGTGCGTGCCCGCCGCACCACAGCTTGTTCAGACATGTCCTCTTCATCGTCGACCGGCAGCATGGGCTCACCCCGAGCGTCAATGCGCGGCATTGGCCCCTCCTCCTCTGCAGCACAACTGAGGTAGTGTCTGAGACTGAGCAGTAATCTCTGAGAAAAGTCCTATGAAAACATAAATCCTACTACTGATGTTACTTGGCCCACCCGAATGTACACATGCACACCTTCAACATACAGCCCATCTACATACATCCGCATCCAACAATATGGTCCTTGAAAAAGAAAAGAAAATATGTTCTGGACGGACGAAGGATCGTCAGGGTAACCAACTCAATTAGCCACTTGTCTTTCATGTTGGATAAAATGAACTTACTTCACTTTTTCCTGGTACTACATAACCACACAAAATAAAGACTAAAATAATTCCTAAAAACTCTGATATATTGTACGCCCTCACATTTATAATCTTTAAACTATGAACTAATTTGGGCAACAGAATTAAGAGTTTATTGTTATTTCCCTACAAAGATACAAATATTTTGATCAAAATTTCATATTCTGCAAAAAAACACTACAGTAAGTATTATTCTGAGAAATGTTTAGTTGACTTGCAATCTAGGACTACAGGTTAATGGCTGCCTTACTAAACCCAACCTAATTTCGTCCTAAAAAGGAATTTAATCCACTAGCCCAGCTTATAAGTTTTGAGCCCACCCTATGGTTTCTTCCTAGATTCGCCATTGCACAAGGCCAATATTTTTTAAAGTTTTTAAAGGACTATTTGCTGAAATTTGCTGCTATTGTGTTACACGTCTGCACTTGTTCATTGTTATGAAAACCCTGGAATACCGAAACCCTAAAAAAAAACCAGCTAGCCACCGATGTAGAAAACTTCCTTCAATCTCTGCATCACCTTCCACCTAACCTCCGATTTAAAAATCCTAACTATCTAATCTCTGGCTTTGAAAACCATATCCAACTCCCGAAACGGCAGCACAACAAGGAACAAAGAAGTCAAAGATTACAAGTTAGGGTTTCTCACTTCAACTAGTCGCCGGTAGTCGCTAGGTGCTTGCTGACGGCCTCCCAATCTCACTCCACGCTCTTCTGCTCCAACCGTCGAGAGCGGCCAGGCGAGTAGGCGGCGGGGTCGCGGCGGGGTGGTTTGTGGGGAGGGTGGGGGTCAGAGGGTGGGTGTGTGTGGGCGATGGGGGTGATGACACAGACCCTATCCGTGTCAAGCACAGAAAATAATGGCCCATGGGTCCAGTTCGTAAAGAAACAACCAAACAGACCCACAGGAGCTTACCAGTCACAAAGTAAAACCCTATGTTACTAATACAAAAAACACAAAGCAAAATCCTTTTGTCTAAAAAACAAAAAGAAAGGAAAATCGTAAAAAAGAGGGAAATCCATTTTGGGTGAGTTCAACATGAAGGTGATGGTGAGAGGCTCAAGGAGGAGTTTTGTGCGTTTACAACACCTTTGTTTTAGAGAAAAAAATGCACCTTACAATGTGAAATTATAAAATCGTTATTAATAAGTGCTGAAAATTCCTTATTTATAAAAAATTGTTTCTTTCCAGAAAAAAAAACTTCAATAATGGGGGTAGGTAATTGCGTCGCCTTTCTCGCCCCCCCCCCCTCGCATATTCGGGCCATTTACCGCATTTCTATGGTTGTAACCTCGAAAGTTCAAGATCTTATGCGGCCACCATGAAATCATAGCAGGGAATGGGATGAGTGCCCCATGTTAAGCTCTTTGGTCCATATATGTGCCATATGCTACCAACCGGAGGCGTGGCCTCGAAGCCGTTCTCTACAGCTATGATGCCCGTCTGTTGTCGTTATAATCAATGCAAATTCGTGAGGGGCTAAAAATTCACCAGACCGGGTGTGGTGCCATCGAGAGAGAATGCGTCCGGCCTGTGAAAGGAGTGCGGGGCCCGTTCCTGCATTTGCCTCAAATATCGATGCCACGTGATGTTAGACCTAGTAACCAAGGCATGTCTCATGCATCGCACTCAACTGGACCCACAACATGCACGCACACATGTCCACGTGTGAGTCTAAATGGCGGGGATGCATGGTTCGGGGACTGGCGTAAGTGGTGTGAGTCCCTTTTGGATCTAGCTACCAAGAGGTAACGCGTGAGTCTAAATGTCTACCAAGAGGGTGCATGTCCACATATGAGTCTAAACGTCTACGTGATGCTCCACACGTGGGTCTAGACGGCGGGTCTGCATGTGCTTTGGATATAGATACCAAAAGGTAACGCGTCCAGTTTGTGTCTAGGCGGTGCTTCACGGGGCCTGGCGCGGTCTCGTCGTATGACCCATGAAGGGTGTGGTCAAACACCGAGAGCGGCACGCATAATCCCTAACGCGGGCTATGTGGAAGGCATGCCATATCGCATGCTGGATGTAGCCAATGGAGGGAACGAGTTCGGCATGCAGACGGAGTGTGGGGCCCATTCCTTCATTTTCCTCAAAATTCGTTGCCGCTTCATGTGGGCCCTATCCAAAAAGGCATGTCCAGTGCATCACACACAGCTGGATTCACACCATGCATGCACACTTGCCACGTATACACCCACCGTAAACCTTTAGCCAAGTTGACCCACACCATCCATCCACCCTTGACCCCACCTCGGTTCGTTGGATCTCCGACGAGTCCCTTCCCTCGGTATGCCAAGCATGTTAAAATGACACATGGCTACACATCTTGCACACCAAGATTGGCGCATCATGCACTAGTGCCAACAAACATGTCCAGCTGAGCATCTTTGCCCATTATCTGGATTGAGGCGGTTAGCAGTGCATGTTGTCGGCCCGGTTGCCTAGCGGTGCATGCTATGGATAGACATGAATTGCATCACATCGGATCAAGATTCCCCTCTCTTGTACCGGACGTCGGAGCAGCACACATGCATGGTAGAAGAATCTGCGTGGTTGATGTGGGAGCTTGGATGAGACGCCATGGGATAGGTGCATGCTGAAGTTCAAGATTTAGGAATTGATAACAAAATGAAAACGACAATTCAATTGTTTGTGCAGGTTTACAACATGTATTAAGGAAAATGTGGAATATGACACGTTCACATGCATTTTGGCAACAAGTGCACTTTTGGAGGGGAAAACAGGTAGCCCCCGTGCCTCCCACGATTTTTGTTCCATGTATTTCGCCACAAATATTGGAGGAAAAAATAAAAATGTATTTTCCCCTCAAAAAACGACTTGGGAAGAAAATCTGAAGTAACCATATTTAGCTACTCCGTGGAGGTTGTCCCCCGTGGGGAGATTCGATCTACCTCTCCTTGATTTTAGGGTGAGTTCAACGTGAACGTGATGGTGAGAGGCTGAAGAAGGAGTTTTGTGTGTTTATAACAACCTTTGTTTTAGAACTGTATAATAATAAATGAAAGAGAATATGTGAAAAACAAAAAAGAAAAAGGATATGCATACATGATGGGCCAGCCCAACCATCTACAGGGACGCGTGGTCCAGCACGCGGGTGAGGTTCGCCTGGGACAGCCCAACAAAATTTGGCCCAACGCTGAGATGCACCGGGCGCAACTGACGGGTGGTGGGAGTTTAGTCCCACCTCGCCAAGCGAGACGCGCACGCACCTACTTATATACGCGGCTGAGACACCAATTGCATGAGCCTCTCTCACTGAAACATCAAGTTCCCTATCCACTTCTGTGTATGCCCTGTGGGGCCTACTAGTAGGAGAAATCAATGTCCCACGGGCCTGCATCCTGGCCCATATGGTTGTCGGGTTTCTAGTCGTATGCACGTCGTGGGGTTTGATATCTCCTGTTAGTTGGTGGGCTTTTTCTTTTCCAAATCACCCAATTTTTTTAACACAGTCACATCCATGTAATAAACATGATTATCAAAGAAAATTCAGCAATAATGAAGTTTACACTATCCCCTTAGGGTAAAGTCAGAGGTATGTACCTGAGTTTCACTCAGCCACTATAAATTATATAAAATTCTAAAAAATGGAAAACTTTCAAATTATGTCTATGTTTATGAAAAGATCATGTGTACAAAATTTCAGGTGATTTGGATGTGGTCGAAAAAACCACCTTGTTAGAAAAACTCGCTTAAGTGAGACCAAACGATCCGTTTGTAATGAAGTGATTTTTTTGACCATCTCCAAAATAACCCCAAATTTGTTGTACATGATGCCATAAATGTAACAAACAGGATATCCAAAAATAAAACTCAAAATTTTTAGGTTTACACTGTCCCCTTATGAAAAATTTCGTGGTAAGGCAAGTGAGGTAGCTCATGACCATAGCCATGGCATCCATTGTTCAAATGGCCTCAAACCGTTCCCCTTTACCCAAGTTGACCCACACCATCCATCCACCCTTGACCCCACCTCGGTTCGTTAGTTCTCCAACCAGTCCCTCCCTCCGTAAGCCAAGCATGTCAAAGCAACACACGGCTACTCGTCTTGCACACCGAGATTGGGCATCATGCACTAGTGCCAGCAAACATGTCCAACTGAGCATCTTTTCCCATCGTGGACACTACCGCATGGTCTACATCGAGGTGGCTAGCGGTGCATGTTGTCGGCTTGGTTGGCTAAGGGTGCATGATATGGGTCAACATGAATTGTATTGCATCACATCTAGATTCCCTTGTCCGGTACTGGACGCCAGAGGCCCGGAGCAGCACATGCATGGTACAAGAATCTGCACGGTCGCTGGCGAAGCTTGGATAAAACAAATTTGACCTAACTGACATGGGGTAGGTGCATGCTGAAATTCAATATTTAGGAATTGTTAACAAAATAAAAACGACAATTCAATTGTTTGTACAGGTGACATGTTCACATGCAATATGGCAACTAGTGCACTTTTGGAGGGGAAAACAGGTTCACTCGTTCCACCGTGCCTCCCACGATTTCTCTTCCATGTATTTCTCCACAATATTGGAGGAAAAAAAGAAAGTGATTTTGCCTCAAAAAACGACTTGCGGAGAAATTCTCAACTAACCATATTTAGCTACTAGCTGGAGGTTGCCCCCTGTGGGGATTTTCGATCTACCTCTCCTTCATTTTAGGGTGCGTTCAACGTGAACGTGATGGTGAGAGGCTCAATGTGGAGCTTTGTGCGTTTACAACACATTTGTTTTAGGAAAAAATAAGTACCTTATAATGTGAAATTATAAAATCCTTATTAAAACATGCTAAAAACCCTTATTTTAAAAAACTTGTTTGTCTTGCCAGATAAAACAAACATAAAATTATGGGGATCATTTATTGCGTAGCCTTCCCCCCTCCCCCCCTCCCTCCCATATTCGGGACATTTACTGCATTTCTAGGGTTGTAACATCGAAAGTTCAAGATCTACGGCGGCCACATGAAATCATAGCAAGGATTGGGATGAAAGCCCCATGTTAAGCTCTTTGGTCCATATATGCACCATATGCTACCAAAGGGAGGGGTGGCCTCGACGCCATTCTCTAGGCTATGATGCTCATCATCTGCCGTTATAATCCATGCAAATTATCGAGGGGCCGAAAATTCACGGGACCTAGCGCAAGTGTAATCATACGACCCCTAGAGGGTGTGCTAAAACATCGAGAGCAGCATGTGTAGGCCCTCACGTAGGCTGTGGGCAACTGGGGCCATATCCCATGCTGGATCAAGCCACAGAGTGGGAATGCGTCCGTCCTGTGAAGGGAGTGTGGGGCTCGTTCCTTCATTTGCCTCAAATCTCGGTGCCACGTGATGTTAGACCTAGTAACCAAAGCCCGTCCCGTGCATCGCACTCAGCTGGACCCACAACATGCATGCACACATGTCCACATGTGAGTCTACACGGCGGGGATGCATGGTTCGGGGGCTGGCACAAGTGTCGCGGGTCATGTGTCTAGGTGCTACTCCACTTGGGTCTAAACAGCAGGGGTGCATGGTTTGGATCTAGCTACCGAGAGGTAACGCGCCCGGTTTGTGCCTAGGCGGTGCATCACGGGGCTGGCGTGGTCTCATCATATGACCCATGAAGGGTATGGTCAAACACCGAGAGGGGCATGCATAAACCCTCACGCGGGGTAAGTGTAAACGAGGCCATATCGCACGTTGGATATAGCCAATGGGAGGTAACAAGTCCGGCATGCGGACGGTGTGTGGGGCTCAATCCTTCACTTTCCTCAAACTTCGGTGCCGCTTCATGTGGGCCCTAACCACAAA
The DNA here is from genome assembly GCF_003073215.2 of Triticum urartu. Classification (NCBI taxonomy): domain Eukaryota; kingdom Viridiplantae; phylum Streptophyta; class Magnoliopsida; order Poales; family Poaceae; genus Triticum; species Triticum urartu. The sequence continues at coordinate 400,000,789 of NC_053027.1, read as the reverse complement.
GGCCCGTCCCGTGCATCACACTCACCTGGACCCACACCGTGCAAGCACACTTGTCCACGTAGACACACACCGATAAACCTTGACAATAGCTAGGGTTTAATAATTATCCATTCATTTTACCTAATCGGTACAACATAGCTAGCGATGAACAAAAAAGCTAGTAGATGCCATGTGAAATTAAATGTGCCAACTGTCCCTTCTAGTATTTTTTCAGTAGTTCTCCCTTCTAGTATTTAGTAGTACTGCGCAAAACAAAAAAAACGTCCCTCCTATTTTGCTGTTTTTTTAACACACTATTTTGGTGTTCGGTTTATGTTGCCATGTTTGTGGACCGACATTGTGCACCTTTTCTTTTACTTGGTTGGTTGATTGGTTGGTTCGGGCAAATCTCTGGGTGTGCACGATGCCGTATACGTGCATGTTTGTACCTAAATTTCAAAAGTGATGAATTGTGCGCGGCCTTGACCTCTCTCTCGCAATCAAATTGAATTTTCACTCCCCAAATCTCGCTCTCGCCTCCAGCGCTCGATCGCCTCTGCCTATCCACCCACGTCTCCGTCGCCGCCCACTACTCGCCGCCGCCAAAAAGCCCACATTATTGCCGGCGAGGATGATCCTACCTGCCGGGAGAGGGTGCGTGGCTGGTGCGCTCCGTGCGGCAGATGTGGACCCCATGAAGGAACTAGTCGACAAGGACGTCGTCGCCGCTGATTCGCAGCCGCAGCTGGTACAACACAGCACCAACGACGATGAATCGGTTAGTGTCTGCAGATATTAACCCTAGAATTTGCCTTCTCGAGGTTAACCCTATAAATTTCTCTCTTGTTATTCCTCGCTATTCGTATAGACAATCGTACTGTTCGCCTTTTTTTGATTAATCGTACGGTTATCAGTCCTAGGGTTTGCAAATTTAGATGAATGGATCATTTGTATTCCATTTTATGCATGTCTTTCATATAACCAAAGTTTTAGGAAACCAATACAAAGAAAAAAACAATCTATTACCTGCCTTTGATATAATGTACAATTCGCTGGCATGAGATTTTTCTTCTTCTAATACCAGATTACAGATTTGGAAGAATGGGAGAACTACCTACAGCTGAGGGAATCTTTCAGAAAGAAAATCTTCAAGTGGCTCATGGCTGCAAAGATTGTGTATCGGCGTAACGGTCTCTATAAATGCCCGTTCTGTAGGAAAGAGAACCAGCATTCCAAAACCACAGCAATTGCAGCTTACAGAAAGAGGTGGCATCTTAAGGCAAAACCTGCTGAGTTGGCCAACAAATTGGGGAGGGTGAAGACCTAAAAGCATATAGTCATGTTTGTTTTTTGTGTTCTATCGACACCAAATGTAAAAAAAATATGGGCCCACATGAACAAGTCAATCTTTATCTCCTTCGACGGTCAGTCCCACATTGGCCAACAAGAACAAGTGTTGATCTCATTGGACTTACATCCTGGCAAAATTCGGTGTCATTCTGAACCTGCTTCATGGGAGGCCTTTCGGGACGGGAAGGGTCCGTCTCGAAGCATGTTTTTGTCGACATCCTTAAAGTGGACCAACAACCTTGTACCAACATGACTAGCATCATTGCCAAGTTTCGTTGCTTTTTGACATTGTAAGGATTATCTCGGGCTTTCGCGACGATAAATCATACTAATACTTACGTTTTTTTCTGCGCCCTTTTTTTCTGCTCTCGAGGGTGGGCTGCCATGCATCGTGTCGTTGGGCTGTGTAAAGAAGCCCACCCGTTGGACCGAGCGATGTCCGCAACCGTTGCATGCGCCCGAGCGAGCCTATGTTGCATGCAGTTGCATGCATGCGTCCGCTTCAGCCTACGTTGCATGCGTGCACATACGCAAAGGAGCATGCGCTGCAGAGCCGTCCCCGGTTGACCTGACCGACGGCACATAGGCCAGCACTTAAACTTCGCATTTTGATTCACACTACAGTTTCCCACGCGTGTACACTCCCGATGCCGCGGTGGGTGGAAAATTTGTTCACATTTGACCCCATTACTGCCACGGTGGCTATTTAAGCCACCTATCATGTTCCTCTTCCTCTCACACCCTTCATCCATCTCCCATACTCTCCCAACTGCATTTTGCGCCTGCCCTTCTTCTTCTTCACCACAAACAGCCCCAAGAACCAGCCCGCCGCAGCCATGCAATACACAGGGCCAACCTACCGCTCCCCCCCACTGTGCCGGAGATGCTCTACCCCGCCGGGTGTACGTCGAGAGCACCCTTCGTGTGTGGGCGATGTCAAGGTGGAGGGGCGCAAGGGGGCTCACCGACTTCTTCCTTCGGACCGGCTATGGGCACCTCCTTTGGGGATCTCCAAGGATGTACCGAGTCGAGGAGGTCATCCACAACAGGGTTGTGGTTGCTATCCTTGCCCACTTCACTAACCCCTTCGACGCATTCTACCTCCTCGGTCGTGTGTTCTGGTGTGGGTACGAGTTCATAGCTTTCACCACCCATAACATCTTCATGGACTACGACAACGTCTTCCCCACCGACGAGCGCATGCACACTCTGCCATACCCCATCAACAACACCGCGGAGGAGCAGTGAAGGGCGCCCGGAGGAGGAGCAAGGAGGAGCCTGGTGGAGAAGCGGCGGCCATCTATCTATCTATCTTTTTTAGCTAAAAAATCTATCTATCTATATTTGACTTGGTGTTATTTAAGTTGTAAGTGTACTATTAATTCATGTTGTGGGCTTTGGTTGGCCCAAATTATCTATATTTATTATACAAAGTTTTACAGTGGTTGGGCTTTTTTGGAACCGTTTTAATCTCTGGCATTTTAGTCATAGGAAAAAATTGTCTCAAAAAAAGTCATAGGAAGAAAACAATCACACGCCGCCCCTCTCATCCAATGCAGAACCGCCGCCCCTCTCATCCAATGCAGAACCGCCGCCACCATCGTCCTTCCCCTCACCCATCGCCATTATAACCGCGACATCTTCTCCCTCTCCTTCTCCTCCTTCTCGCGGCCGCAACTTTGCTCGTCTCCTCTTCCACATCCCACCCCCTTCTTCCATCCATGCAAGAACCTCGATGGAGGAGCAGATCACCGGCGGCGACCAGGTAAAGATGGCCAGGTTGATGGAGATCCGTTCTTAGTTTAACAACATAAGGCAGTTGCACTGGACGGCAAGGGCCACTTTGAGGGAAATGACATCTAGGGAGAAGAAAAAGCTTTTCCCCCCGCCCGCACAACCGAGGCACGACATCGAGATCCTCCTGTGGGCGATGGAGCAGGCCAATTCGTCCAGCCCATGGGAGAGGCGCAGGTGGTGGGCGTTCAGATCCAGGGTAGAACATCCACTGGATCAGGAACTCACGGTGCACGAGGTGCCGTTGCAGATTGTGGAGCCTCCAACTGAGTCGGAGATGACTCCGAAGCGCAAGAGGAGGAGGACAGTGGTCGCGACATCGCTTCCCCGCCATTCTCCACGCTTCCCTCGCCGCTCCCCTCGTCTGAACGGCGGCGGTACCATTGTTTAGGGTAAGCTTCCCCACTCCTAATCTTCCTACTGCTCGTGCTTACAGTTGCGGTGGTAGTGATTGAGTACATGCTTTTGGGGGCTGGATTATGATGTATATGAACCCTAGGCTAAATTTGTACTGTTGTAGTGGTAGTATTTGATGTTCACCTGCACTTCTACTCCAAAAATTTGTTATGTGTCTTTCTATTACTAAGTGATTGATACTATATTTGAACCTGTTTTTGAGTTGTTGATTTCTTTTTGGTAGAGCTACCAGCTCTTATGGAGATGCTCATGTTGTATGTCTTGTTCTCCATTATTTGTACTTAGCATTCTGTGCAATTAGATGCCATGACAAGCCATGTAGCATATTTATTTATTGCCTCCAACATGCCATCATTTTACTCTGTGCATCTCAGGAAGTATAAATCTGTCAGCTATAAAACTTTGCGAATTTGCTTGATGGTTCCCACTAAACTATAAATCCCCCTTTTGTTTTCAAAGTAAGCCACTGACATCCGGGTCCCACGGCAGTCACGCACACACAAATGCTCCCAGTCATGTGGCCCCTGGCCCACTGGTCATCCTCGATGGCTAGCCAACCTCAGTGTGCCTCTACCAATAATAGCAGCCCTTTTGTTATAAAACTATGCAACTTTGCTTGAAGGTTGCCACTAAAAATATAACTTCTATGGCCATGCTTCCTAAAATTTATTTGCATTATGTTGTCAATACTTTCATGCCATGCCTTTTGTTGCTATGACAAGTTTATGTTGCATGGTAAAATCTTGCTCTAAAGTGGCCATGTTAACATAATTGTTTGATGTTAAAAGTAAGTTGCACTTGTGAGCTTGGTTTTGTTTGCTTGTTGTAACCATCATGTCAACACTGTTTGTCATTATAACTGTTTCAACATAACTGTAATTTTCACTAAGTCCTAACCTGTAACAGCAACTTTGCCATTCGTGTTTCGCAGGAAAAAAACTGGAGTTCACAAGGCTGGAGACCTGGAGTTGTGAGGCTAGGAGGCTGATGGCGCTGCTGCTGGCTGGTCCTTCTTCTTACAACTTTTGTTCCTCCTTTTCTCTCTACTCGTTGGATTCCTGGGCTACATCCCTATGTGCTGTTAATGTATTAAGTTGATCCTTTGAAATTATTGTATTAGATTTAATGTGGAAGTACCTTAATCTCTACGAAAGAGATGTTGGTTCTATGACTGATAATTTCTAGGAGCATGCTTAAATTCAATATTTAGGGATTTTTTTGAATTGTTTGGATTGCATACCACATGTGTCACGTGGTCAATATGTAGGGATTATTAACATATGAAAACAACAATTCGATCGCCTATGTAAATGTGTACAACATAATTTTCAAGATAAACTGAAACATGACACGTGCACATGCAATTTGCCAACAGGTCCAGTTGTAGTAGAAAAAGACAGCATGTGCACGTATCCAACCGTGCCTCCTATGATTTTGTTCCATGCTTTTGTCGCCACATGTCTTTGGAAGTAAAAAAATATAAGGTGATTTTCTCATAATAAACCGTTTTGGAGAGAAATTTGCAACCAACCAAAAATATCTACTGCGTGCAACTTGGCCCCCGTGGGGAGATTGGATCAACTCCCAGATTATAGGGTGAGGCCATCGTGATCGTGAGAGAAGAAATCTTTTTTTTGAGGGAAGGTAGGAATTTTGTGTGGTTACAAAATGGACCTTATTGTAATTAAGGAAATTATTATTTAACAGAAACCTTGCTATTTTCAAGCCATTATAAAAATAACTAAATTGTTTTGGGAAAAAAGTTGATTATGGGTTAGTTCATTTTGTGGACATGTACGTGTAGTGGTGCATGCTGTGGGCCCAGGTGGCTCTAGGTGCATGCAGCGTATCATGCTGGCTAGGGGTGCACAAGGTAGTAACCTGGTGAATCAGGGTGCAAGTCTTGTGCTAATTCTATTTTGTGGTGTGCGACATATGAGTCTACCCGGGGGGAATTCTTGGGCTTGGGGGCCGGTGTAAGTGGTGTGGGTCTACCGCGTAAGTGGTGCGCCACATGAGTCTAGACGGCGGGGGTGCATGGTTTGGATCTAGCTACCTTGAGATAACGCATCCGGTTTGCGCACTGAGTGCGGGCCCGTTCCTCCGTTTTCATCGGTGCTTTCTCTCGGGTCAACGGAGAACAATCCAAACGTGCATGCTAGGTCCCGGCCTTTCTTGGGTCCCGCGTGCCATATTCGGAACAGTTGCCGCATTTCTAGGGTAGTATCATCGGGAATTCATGATCTATACCGCGGCCACATGAAATCATAGCAGGGAATGGGGTAACAATCACATGCTAAGCTCTTTGGTCCATATATATGGGCCATGTGCCACCAAAGAGAAGGGCCGTCTCGGAGCCATTGTCCATTGAGAGGAAACGAATCTGGCCTACGAACGGTGTGCGGGGCCTGCCCCTTCATCTGCTTCAGAACTCCGTGCCGCAAGATGTGGACCCTAGCAACCAAGGCTCGTCCCGTGCGCCACACACCAACTGGACCCACACCATGCATGCACGCGTGGCCAAGTAGACACTCACCGGTGAACCTTGACAATGTACACAAGACGCATGCGCACTCATTAGCCATCTAGCACCCAGCCATGCACACCTAGCCAGCTTCACTCAAACCGTGAACCGTTTGCCAGGTTCACCCACACCATCCATCCATTATTGACCCCTCCTCGGCTCATTGGACCTCCGACACAAGTCCCTTCCCTCGGTATTTCAGGTATGTCAAAGCAAAACGCGACTACACATATTGCACACCAAGATACGACGTCATTCACTAGTGCCAGCCAAAATGATGGACACTAGCGCATGGTTAGGATCGAGAAGCCTAGCAGCACATGATGTCGGCCCGATTGGTTGGGGTGCATGACATGGGTCCAGATGAAACGCATGGCATCGCATGGATCCACATTCCCCTGCCCAATACCAGACAGCGGGCATATACCAGACGAATCCAAGCAGTCGCTGACGAAGCTTGGAAACCATGTGTTATGTGCATGCTGAATTTCAATATTTAGGAATTCTTAACATACGAAAACAATAATTCAAGCGTCTATGTAAAGGTGTACAACATAATTTTCAATAAAAATATGAAACATGACACGTGCACATGCAACTTGCCAACAAGTGCACTTGTAGTACAAAAAGACAACATGTGCACGTATCCCACCATGCCTTCTACAATTTTTGTTCCATGTTTTTTCGCCACATATCTTTGGAAGGAAAAACAAAAGAATGTGATTTTCCCATAAAAAACCATGATGGCGAGATGGTTGCAACCAACCAAGATAGATAGTGCGTGGAAGTTGTCCCCCGTGGGGAGATTGGAACGACCACTCCTAGATTATAGGGTGAGGCCACCGTGAACGTGATCGTGAGAGGGTGAAGAAGGATTCATTTTTTCGAGGGAAAGGAAGTAATTTTGTGGGTTTACAAAAAGGAATGCACCCCTTTTTGAGGGACAACAAATGCACGTTATAATGTGTAATTAATGAAATTATAATTTAACAGAAACCTTGCTATTTTCAAGCAATTTAAAAACAACTTACTTGTTTTGGCAAAAAAATGTTGATAATGCGATAGTCCATTTTTTGGACACTTATGTGTAGTGGTGCATGTTGTGGAAATCGGGGTGGAAGTCTTGTGCTAAGCTATTTTGCGGGGTGCGGCATATGAGTCTACACGGGGAATGGTTGGCTTGGGGGCCGGCGTAAGTGATGTGGGTCTAGTGTCTAAGTGGTGCACCACGTGGGTCTAGACGGCGGGGGTGCATGGTTTGGATCTAGCTACCTTGAGGTAACGTGTCCGGTTTGCGCAATGAATGCGGGCCTGTTCCTCCATTTTCGTTGATGCTCTCTCTTGGGTCAACGGAGAACAATCCAAAAGCGCATGCAAGGTCCGGCCTTTCTCGGAGCCCGCGCTTGCCATATTCGGGACATTTGCCGCATTTCTAGGGCAATATCCTCGGAAATTCAGGATCTATACCGCGGCCACATGAAATCACAGCAGGGATTGGGGGTGATAGTTCCATGCTAAGCACTGGTCCATATATGTGCCATGTGCGACCAATGGGCAGGGCCGCCTCAGAGCCATTGTTAAGGGCAAAAAGTGTCGGGTCTCATCTGCCACCGCTATAATCCGTGCAAATTCATGAGGGATCCAAATTTCTTGGGACCTTTCGCGGTGTGGGTGTGGTCGAACATAGAGAGCGGCACGCATAAGCCTTCACATAGGCTGTGTGTAAACGAGACCAAAACGCATCCCGGAGCTAGCCATCGAGAGGGAACAAGTCCTGCTTGTGGATGAAGACCGGGGCCCGCCCCTTCATCTGCTTCAGAACTCTGTGTCGCAAGTTTTGGGCCCTACCCACCAAGGCACATCCCGTGCGCCGAACGCAAACTGGACCCACACCATGCATGCACGCATGGCCACGTAGACAACCACCATTCAACCTTAACAATGTATAGATGACACATGCGCACTCATTAGCCATCTAGCCCCCAGCCATGCAAACCTAGCCACCTAAACTCAAACCATGCACCATTAGCCAGGTTGACCCACACCATACATCCAGCATTTACCCCACCGCGGTTCGTTGGACCTTCGACGAGTCCCTTCGGTATGCCAGGCACGCCAAAGAGACACGCGGCTTCACATATTGCACACCCAGATCCGACGTCATTCACTAGTGCTAGCAAACCTGTCCGCATGAGCATCTCTACGCATGGTGGACACTAGCTCGTTGTTTGGATCGAGAAGGCTAGCGGCGCATGTTTTGGCCCGGTTGGCTCGGGGTGCATGATATGGGTCCAGACGAAACACATGGCATCGCGTGGATCAACATTCCCCTCCTCGGTACCGGACATCAGATATATGGCAGATGAATCCGCGCGGTTGCTGACGAAGTTTTGTCACATCCATTTTCCATTCCATTGTTTGTAAAGTTTTACAACATATTTTAGGACAAATATAAAACATGACACGTGCAGATGAAACAAGCCTACAAATTCAGTTGTCCCGCTGTATGACTTTGTTCTGTGTAATGAGGGAGCAGTTGCATTACACAATTTTTTGAAGGGAAGTTGCATTACTCCTAAATCATGGTTGTGCACGATCGGGCTATTCATTTTAGTGAGAAGTGAGAAGTTACGTTTTGACGTGGCAAGATGTGTTGGTGTGAACAATGCACGGGGAGGTGCGAACATGGCAACAACTCCTTTTGACTGCCCATGACTAAATCGGCGGCTCCTCTTCCCCATAGCACGCTCCGCTTCCCCATTAGCATTTATCACATCGTCGTTGTCCTCTTCCCCATCTACAAATTCGAGGGTTTTCTCCTCCCACGCCTCACCACTCGCCTGCCCACCCCGCCACTGCTCCCTTCCCGCTGCTGCACCTCCGCCGTCGAGATGCCCAAGCGCACCATGGGAGGGAGGGTCGACGCCATGGCGCACGAAGCATCCAAGCGCCGTGCGAAGCTGCACATGGAGAAACCCCTCCCCGCCGGCGAGGGGTCCAGCCGGCAGTAGGGCAGCCGTGACGTCGTCGACCACATCCAGGCTCCGGTGCAGGTGTCACCTACGCCGGAGCAGGTGACTCCTCTGCCACGCCATCTGCCTCCTCTACCGCAGCCCGTGGTCAACGTCGACGGCGATGATGACGAAAAAGAGGTCAGTCCTATTTTAGGAAATATCCTAGGTTTCCTTGTTCAGTCCCTTATCTATTTTTGGGCATGGCTAGGGTTTCTGCTTTTCTTCCATCTATGAAATCCGTACCTAGATTCGTTAGATCAGGTAGGTTTGGTCCACATGGGTGCATGGGTGTGGGGGTCGGCTCCTCATTGCATAGGTTATCTTGTTTTTAGGATCTACCAACCACTCCGATCCATGGCTCTCGTGCATCGAAAATGTGTTGATGCCAAATTTTAAGATAGATCTACCAACCACCCGAAATTATTTGCCCCAAATTTCTTATATATGGTTCTTTTATTTTAAATGTACTAAAAGTGGTGTAGTTTATGCACTAAACTTCATGTCAATTTCTATAAAACTAGCCTCTTACGCTTAATCCAGTAGACACATTTTTTGTCGTTCAATTTTATCTACACCAATTGCTTGATTCCTGGAGTCCAATTACCATAGGCTGTAATATTATTGACTTGTTATCATCCCTATTTGAAATATATTATTTGGTTGCTTATTTTCATCATAATATTTTCTGCAAGTAAAGGATAACAACACCATGCCTTGTTTACGAAAATGTCATACTAAATAATCTTCATTTTCTGTCATTCATGTCTGTACTGTCAGTATGATGAAAAAAATAATATTTTCACATGAACATTTTAGCTATTACGTACTCCTAACTCTTTAATTTCTTGAGTAACAGAAGCAAAGGCAGAAGAATGCCTTCTGGACTCAAAAGCCAACTTGATCTCAGCCGTTTGAAATATATTGTTGTGGTTTTGGTTTGCAATATTAATTTTTGAACACCCAACTTTGAAATCCTGGATCCGAAGCTCTGTTGCTAGGTTGCATTAGTTTAGGCATGTATATGACATTTTTTGATCTATATAAAATATTCTTCTATTTATGTGGGACCAGGTAGCTGCTCTGGCTCCTCAGACGGAGCAGGTGACGCCTCCTGTGCACGAGCCTGTGGTCGTCGGCGATGTCAACAAAGAAGACGTTAGTCATCTATCTCCTTTAATTTTTTGTAAAATCCTAGGTGTGCTCTGGTCAATCATAGGTGTCAACCTAGATTCGTTAGATCCGTTAGGTTTCAGGGCGGATCCACATGGGTGCATGGGTGTGGGGGTCGACTCCTCATGGAATAGGTTATCTTTATTTAAGATCTACGAACCACTCGGATCTCATGGTTCTCGTGCATCCAAAATGTGTTGATGCCAAATTTTGATAGCAGCAGCACCGGTACAGACGTACAGTACTGCACCCGAATTTTTTTGGCCGAAATTTCTTATATATGGTACTTGACTGGCATGAAACTGTCCTTGCACAGCCATTTATGTGGGCCCTGGTAGCTGCTATGACTCCTAAGACAGAGCAGGTGTCTCCTCTGCCGTGGGTGACGCCTCCGGTGCCCGAGCCTGTGGTCGCTGGCGACGTCAACAAAGACGATGTTAGTCATCTATCTCATTTAGTTTTTTGTAAAATCCTAGGTGTGCTCTGGTCAGTCCTTTTCTCTATTTTTGGGGAAGGCCAAGGTTTCTTTTTATCTTTTATCGATGGACTCCATATCAATATTCTGTAGATTTGTTAGGTAACTAGCTAGGTTACATGTGTTGAGCCCTGTATAGGCAATATTTTGATGTAGATAAATTATTCTGCTAATAAAGCTACCTAGGTTTGGTGACTGTGCTAATACAAATACGTAGCTTGACCTTGGAATTGAATTTCCTACGTAGGTGATTGTGAAAATATTTTCTGCAACTTAAGGATAACAACACCATGCCTTGTTTATGAAAATGTCATATTGTATGGTCATGAAGTAAATAATCTTCATTTTCTGTCATTCATGTCAGTACTGTCATTACGATGGACTAAGAATCTTTTCACATGTACATTTTAGATATTACTCCCTCCATTTGAAAAATATTGTTGTGGTTTTAGTTTGCAATATAAATTTTTGAACACCCAAGTATGAAATCCTGGATCCGCAGCTGTGTAGCTAGATTACATTTATTGAGGCATGTATATGTCAGTTTTTGACCTATATAAATTATTCTGCTAATAATCCGGAACAGGTAGCTCCTCTGGCTCCTCTGCCGGAGCAGGTGGTGGCTCCTCAGCCTCAGCCGGGTGTTCGTCTGCCGCGGATGTTTCCTCCCCTGCCCCCACCTATGGTCGTCGCCGAAGAGAACGAAGAAGAGGTTAGTCATCTATCCCCTTTATTTATTTATTTATTTATTTATTTTGTAATATCCTAGGTTTTCTCTGGTCAGTACAAGGCAAATAAGGTATTAAAATGTTGAGTACATGTTTGGTTGCACTTGATCGATCTTTGGTTTAAATGTTCCATCAGTGGATGTGGCAATGATTTTAAACATTGATTATCTCTAAGCAATGGCTATTTTAGAAAGAAATTGGATATCATCAATGTTTTACTTGAGTTGTTTTAATTAGTTCTTTTGTAGGGTTTTTATTATTTATGCCACCAGTTGTATCCCACTACTCAGTTTTTCCCTTAGAAGTTATAGCCGCTCAAAAATGCCATCGATTCGTGACATGCTTACTCAGAAATGCCATTAGATGTATAAAAAATGCCATCGTTCCGTTAGATGTTTGCTCAATAATGCCATTAGACATTGTTATTTTCATTTAAAACTTGTTGACCATCCAATATGACAAAAAAAGCCCAGGCCCACATTTCAGTTCTCTCTATCTCACAATGATAAGTATGGCCCCACTTGTGAGGAGTAAGTAAGCGAATAATTTTATAGGAAAATAAGAACGCTGTTGGGATCAAGTGGGCCCACACTTTATTGTAGTGAGATAGAGGGAGAGCTGGAATGTTGGTCCATAGGTATTGATGCCATTATAGCATGTCAAGATAGATTTGATATCACAATAATGATGTGCAGTGGCATTTTTGAGCATGTGTCTAAAGAAGCGATGGCTTTTTTAGCAGTAGAAATTCCTAGTGGTGATACTTAATTGTGGGACACAACTGGTGGCATAAATGATAAAAACCCTTTTTTATAAGTACAACATTTGGGATCACTTATTGTCAGAATTCATAATAATTAACTACTTTACCTAGAACATTGAAGGGTTCAGGAACATTGATGGGTGGGGTATCGATCAACAGGGGAAACTTCCACGACGATAACATGTGGACTTTCAATATCCATCATCATAAACACACAAAATTCTAACCCTAAATAGATACAGCTCATGAGCTATTTTATCTAGTCATGCATGTAAGTTATAAGTCTATTTTTTGCATTAGTACATCTGTATGCTGCTCTGCCATGTTACATCATCAGTTCATGCATTTTTACGTAACAAGTGAATTTTGTTGCACTAAAGGCTGTTTGGTTAGTGACTCTGCCAAAGATTGCCATACCTAAGGTTAGGCAAGTTTGACCAACTTAAGTGAGTGTTTGGTTCCAGCCACACCTTAGGCAAGCCACACTTGGGTGCCACATGGCATACACACAAAAAGTGTGGCAAGGTTCCCTTAGGCTTGCCAACTTGTCGCGCTCATTTTGATGAACTAACCTTAGGCAAGCTTGGCATGCCTGCAGGTCGACTCTAGAGGATCCCCGGGTACCGAGCTCGAATTCGCCCTATAGTGAGTGATTAATCCTGCAGTCGTTTTACAACATCGTACTATCCCATTTAGTTGCTTATTTACCAACTAATAAGTTATGCATTTATTGTTTCAACATCATTTGAAGATATTTTACGCTGTCATCAATTACATTATGTTTCATAGACTATGTGCCTGCTGAATTCTCATATTAGATATACTTACGCAACATTTGGTACTACATGTAGGCCCTA